>NW_015423356.1:0-1350 GCF_001527695.2 Protobothrops mucrosquamatus | reverse complement strand
AGTTACGTACCTATGATATCAACAATATGTAGCTTCAATTTTTGCTGAAGGATGTCTAGCATCATGGACAGGGTACCTTGAGATGGTGCCACCATTAGATTTTGTTTGACTTCATTTGAAATGGAGAGCCACAGTTTTCCATATTCATCCGTGCTCATCTTCATTGGTCTGCCGATAGAAATGAAGAAAAAAAAATAAGCCTAAAGGAATGGGCAACGATAACAATTCTACTTGGTTTAATTAATCTACTATGCATTTTTAAAACTTTTCGTGAAAGACAGCCTTTCCATCCATTGGGGTGGATTTTCAAAGGGCATGCAGCCAAGACAGCCAAGCTAAGAAAGATTTCATGAAAAACAGATATTGGAATAATCATTAAGAGGGGCTCAGACTGAAATCCCGCCCCCTGCACTACAAAAATAATAATAATAATAATAATAATAATAATAATTTAATTTATATACCGCCCTTCTCCCGTAGGACTCAGGGCGGTGCACAGCATATTAAAACAGATACAAACAAAATACATCAAAAAACAAAAAAATATGCTTTGCTATTGAAGTAGCCAAAATATATAGATGTGCCGGTTACAAGTTGCCTGTTCAATCTTGGTAGATCCCTCTTTATCTACCGATCTTGGAAACATTCAGTTTGACAGACATGTCAAACACAAGGCCCGCGAAGCCATCCTGGAAACAGTGAGGGAACGGCCCCCGCTGCCTTGGCCCTGGCCCAGGCCGGCCGGGAGCCAATGTACAATTGTGTGGTGGCCATCTTGGCACTTGCCCTGGTGGACCATGCCTTGGCACTTGCCCCGGTCCCACCCCCTTCTGCCAGAGACCCTCAGATCTGTCCCACTCCTGCCCAGGCCCCCCACAGGCACCCTTGACGCGAATGATGTAGAACTGGTCACGCCCCCCAGTAGGCCACACCCACTCCATCCACGCCCACCCAGTAGGCCGCACCCACCCTGGCCACACCCACCCGCCCCCCCAGGGCAACTGCAATGCTGATGCGGCCCTCAATGAAATTGAGTTTGACACCCCTGACCTAGGACAAGGAGGAGAGGATGAGGAGAAACAGAGAAACTGTGGGAGAGAAGCTTACCAAGTAACTAAATTTAATTAACTCTAGTTTACATTTCATATGTATTATTATAATAATAATAATAATAATAATAATAATAATAATAATAATAATAATAATAATAATAATAATAATAATAATAATAGTAAAGTTGGAAGGGACCTTGAAGGTCATCTAGTCCAACCCCCTGCTCAGGCAGGAAACCCTATACCATTTCGGACAAATGGCTGTCCAGTCTCTTCTTAAAAACTTCCAGTGTTGGAG
>NW_015423355.1:0-1350 GCF_001527695.2 Protobothrops mucrosquamatus | reverse complement strand
AAAAAATCCAAAATCCAAATCCAGAATTCTCTCCATTAAAAGAAAAAAATTTAGTCACCAAAACTTTCCATAAGCCCCCCCAAAAAATATGTCAATGTTAGAATAAGCCAAGGGGTAACAATTTCCCTCTTCATTCGGCGCTACAGGAAAGTGAAAGTTAAAAAGGAAAGTCACTCTCATCTATAGAAAAACGGCAAACCGCAGCCATTTTTTTTCCTCATTTCAACTTAACTTTCAAGAAGATGTTAATAAATTGAGTTAAAGTCTTAAGTTGCTCAAGTCCAGTTTCCCCTGGTCAGTTCCGTCCGCTTATTATATACTCTTAATTCTCTATAATTCGCAGAAGTGGAGGCAACGACTGGCTTTGTTCCCAAAGCCAGTCGTTCCCACTTGGGAGACGGAGATCTCCCGGACTCCGGAGGAGTACCCAATTTCGCTCTCCCAGAATAAGGGGAGAGCTTTGGGACTCTACTCCTATCCAGGAATACTCACCTCGACCCCTTCGCCCGGGGCACAAGGTTCCAAGCCGCTGAACAGCTGTTGGTCGCTGTTCATGCTGGCTCCGACGCCTTCCCAAGGGGACGGCTCCGAAAGAGCCGCCATCGGCGCGCCGTCCCACCGGAAGGCCCTATCCAACAACATGAAATTTAGTGTGGAGAAAAGCAAGGTTTTACACATAGGCAGAAAAACCTAAAGCTGCAAATACAGATTAGGCGAAACCTGGCTCAAAAAAAGGTTAACTGCGAGAGGGACCATGGCGTTGAGTGGCGAATCACTTAAACATGAACCAGCAGTGTGCAAAAGCTTCCAAAAAAGCTAATAAAATCCTTCGTTGTATAAATAAGAGTCGTAGAATCAAAATCACAAGAAGGATTAGTACAGCTTTATAAAGAGCAAGTAAATTAGTAAGACCACACCTGGAATACTGCATCCAGGTTTAGTCACCACATTACAAAACAGATATTGAGACCCTGCAAAAAGGGCAAAGAAGAGCAACTAAAACGATTAAAGGCCTGGAGACAAAAACATGTGAAGGACAGTTGCAGGAATTGTTTATGGCCAGTCTAGAGTAAAGATGGACCAGGCGTGACATAATAACAGTATTCCAATATTGGGGGGGGGCTGCCACAAAGAAGAGGGCGTCCACCTGTTTTTCAAAGCACTTGAAGGTAAAAAAAGAAACAATGCATGGAAACTAATCAAAGAGAAAAGCAACCTGGAACTAAGCAGAAACTTCCTAACAGTGAGGACAATTAACCAGGGGAACAGTTTTGCCTTCAGAGGTTGTGGGTTCTCCATCACTGGAGGCTTTTAAGAAGAGACTGGACAGCCACCTGTCTGAAATGGTAT
>NW_015423354.1:0-1350 GCF_001527695.2 Protobothrops mucrosquamatus | reverse complement strand
AGTTCAGTGTTTTTCAATTTTAAGATATGTGGACTTCAACTCCCGGAATTCTGGGAGTTGAAATTACTCCATGCCAGCTAGGAAATTCTGGAAATTGAAATCCGTACATCTTGAAGTGGCCAAATTTGAAAAGCAGTTTCAGTAGCTTGCACGCTTAACGGATTTGTGCTGCATGGGTTTTATTTAAGTGAAGCAGTTTCGGGCTGCCACATGGGGAAATAGGCAACCCTGAACTTTGTGCATTTGATCAAGCAGGTGTCATGAAATCGCAGGGTGCAATACTTTTTTTTCCTTTTTCCTGAGATGATGTTTGGCTTTGATCAGAGCACCAGAATTTCCACCGTTTTTTCAACTATTCCAACATTCCCAGGGAGAGGGGCGGTTAAGAAATATGAAATATAAATAAATATACAGGACACATCTGCAAGGGAAGCCGGCTTTATGAAATACAGATTGCAGTTCTTCCCGTCCCTAGCTTTGCCCCCCAACTCCCCCAGGATTTGGAAGGGCAACTCCCATCATCCGCAGCCACTATTGCGCCTGTATTCCGGCGAGTCGCCTTTAAATCTGGGCAGCGGTGGGCGGGGCCTAGAGCAACTTGCCTCTCTCAGCATGGCGGCAGCGCCGCCGAGGAGGCCACTCCCACCAGGGCCCGCCGGTGACGTCACCCACCTTTGACAGCTTCCAGCCCCCTTCTCTCTTTTCATTGGCCGCCGGGAGACAGACCCTCCCCGGAGGCGCCCAATCCACTTCGCCGTGCGCCCGACCTTTCAAGGAGGGCGGCGGGAGGCTTCCCCCCCCTGCCGCTAATCCGCCGAGTATTTCTCCCTCCCGCCGCGCCCGAGGAGCAGATTTCGAGGCCAGGAGGGCAGCGCGAGGCACGACCGGGGTGTGGGGAGGGGTAGCATGCGCCCCTGGAGCCGTTGCCGGGAGACCCCGCAGCAGCTCTTCCGCCTCCTCGCGCGCGGCCCTCCTCCTTCCGGCCGGCCGCGGCCTAGCGCCGTCGCCATGGCAACCGAGGCCTACCCGGGCCTGGACGAAGCGCTCCGGCGGGTCGTCCCGCCGCTGCCGCCCTACGAGACCCGCGAGAAGGCGGCGGCGCCGGCCGGGGCGGCGCTGGAGCAGCGGAGCGCCGAGTTCATGCGCTTCTACCGGTCGCTGGGCGGCGGCGGCTGCGGCGGGGCGCGGGCCGAGCTGCTGCGGCGCCTGGCGGGCGACTTCGGCGTGGAGCACGGGCGGGTGGCGGAGGGCAGCGCGCGGGTGCTGCGGCTGCAGGAGGGCGAGCCCGGCGCGCTGCTGCAGGCCGAGGACCGGCTGCGCCACGCGCTGACCCCGCGCTACCGGGGCCTC
>NW_015423353.1:0-1350 GCF_001527695.2 Protobothrops mucrosquamatus | reverse complement strand
TTTTTTTTTTTTTTTTTACAAAAAAAGCACTGGTTATATTAACTGCAGATCATCTATACTGAAGACTGTTGTGCTAAAAACTGAAGATTTCACCTAGACAGCTGAATTGTCATGTTGCTGACAGGTAAACCATTCACTTACAAAAGTCTTAAGATGTTCATAGATCTACATGTATGTCTGTGTATTTACTGTATAATTCCAGGTGCAATTCAAGGTGCTGGTTGCCCCTTTTAAAGCCTTATGTGGCATGAGACCAGGCTATTTATGGGACAACCTATCACTGATATTGCCTGTCCCCTCAGGTCTGGCAGTGTAGGGATGCTCCAGGTCTCTCGGATGAAGCAAGGTCATCTGGTAGGACCTTGGAAATATGCCTTGTCTGTTATGATTTATTTATTTATTTATTTATTTATCGAATTTATACCCCGCCCTTCTCCTGACAGACTCAGGGCGGCTTACAGCCAGTTAAAACAGATAACTAATACAATAAAACTAATTTAAAATGTGATTAAAATGAAGTATTCATTGTTGGCCGTTTCTTTTTTAAAATTATTTAAAACCAAATTAAAATACCCCTTAGGCCAGTCCGGCTAGCTTAAATAGCCATGTCTTGAGGGCGCGGCGGAAGGAGGGGAGATCCGGAATCACCCGGATCTCTGGGGGTAGTTCGTTCCAAAGGGTGGGGGCTCCAACAGAGAAGGCCCTCCCCCTGGGGGTCGCCAACCGACACTGTCTGACTGACGGCACCCTGAGGAGACCCTCTCTGTGGGAGCGTATCGGCCGATGAGAGGTAATCTGTGACAGAAGGCGGTCTCGGAGGTAACCAGGTCCGATGCCATGGCGCGCTTTAAAGATGATAATCAACACCTTGAAGCGCACCCGGAAAGCCACCGGCAGCCAGTGCAGCTCACGCAGCAGCGGCGTTATATGGGAGCGACGAGTCACTCCCATCACCGCCCGCGCGGCTGCATTCTGGACTAACTGGAGCCTCTGAGTGCTCCTCAAGGGGAGCCCCATGTAGAGAGCATTGCAGTAGTCCAGGCGGGAGGTGACAAGAGCGTGAGTAACTGTGCGCAAGGCGTCCCGGTCCAGAAAAGGCCGCAACTGGTGAACCAGGCGTACCCGGTAAAACGCCCCCCTGGCCACGGCCATCAACTGATCTTCTAGTGTCAGCCGTGGATCCAGGAGGACACCCAGGTTGCGAACCCTCTCTGAGGGAGCCAAAGTTTCGCCCCCTATAGTCAGCGACGGAGTCAGCTGACTATGCCTGGGAGCCGGCAACCACAGCCACTCTGTCTTGGAAGGGTTGAGCCTGAGTCTGTTTCTCCCCATCCAGACCCGTACGGCCTC
>NW_015423352.1:0-1350 GCF_001527695.2 Protobothrops mucrosquamatus | reverse complement strand
TTGAGGTCAGTTTCAAATTTTGAGCTTCAATGCTCAATTGGCTATTTGCCAACAAATGCAAGATACGCCGGGGCCTAACTCCTGAAGGAGAGGTCGCATCCGGAAAACATATGATTTTTCATGTTCCCCAACTGGTGGGGAACCTGAATATATGTTTACTTTTCGAATTTGAGGACAGTTTCAAATTTTAAGCTTCAATACTCAATTGGCTATTTTCCAACAAATGCAAGATACGCCGGGGCCTAACTCCTGAAGGAGAGGTCGCATCCGGAAAACATATGATTTTTCGGGTTCCCCACCAGTTGGGGAACCCGAAAAATCATATGTTTTCCAGATGCGACCTCTCCTTAAGGAGTTAGGCCCCGGCGTATCTTGCATTTGTTGGCAAATTGCCAATGGAGCCTTGAAGCTCAAAATTTGAAACTGACCTCAAATTCGAAAAGTAAACATATATTCAGGTTCCCCACCAGTTGGGGAACCTGAAAAATCATATGTTTTCCGGATGCGACCTCTCCTTCAGGAGTTAGGCCACGGCATATCTTGCATTTGTTGGCAAATAGCCAATTGAGCATTGAAGCTCAAAATTTGAAACTGACCTCAAATTCGAAAAGTAAACATATATTCAGGTTCCCCACCAGTTGGGGAACCCGAAAAATCATGTGTTTTCCGGATGCGACCTCTCCTTCATGAGTTAGGCCCCGGCATATCTTGCATTTGTTGGCAAATAGCCAATTGAGCATTGAAGCTCAAAATTTGAAACTGACCTCAAATTCGAAAAGCAAACATATATACAGGTTCCCCACCAGTTGGGGAACCCGAGAAATCATGTGTTTTCCGGATGCGACCTCTCCTTCAGGAGTTAGGCCCCGGCGTATCTTGCATTTGTTGGCAAATAGCCAATTGAGCATTGAAGCTCAAAATTTGAAACTGACCTCAAATTCGAAAAGTAAACATATATTTAGGTTCCCAACCAGTTGGGGAAGCCGAAAAATCATGGGTTTTCCGGATGCGACCTCTCCTTCAGGAGTTAGGCCCCGGCGTATCTTGCATTTGTTGGCAAATAGCCAATTGAGCATTGAAGCTCAAAATTTGAAACTGACCTTAAATTCGAAAAGTAAACATATATTTAGGTTCCCAACCAGTTGGGGAAGCCGAAAAATCATGTGTTTTCCGGATGCGACCTCTCCTTCAGGAGTTAGGCCCCGGCGTATCTTGCATTTGTTGGCAAATAGCCAATTGAGCATTGAAGCTCAAAATTTGAAACTGACCTCAAATTCGAAAAGTAAAAATATATTCAGGTTCCCCACCAGTTGGGGAACCCGAAAAATCATGTGTTTTCCGGATGCGACC
>NW_015423351.1:0-1350 GCF_001527695.2 Protobothrops mucrosquamatus | reverse complement strand
CAGGCAGGGGGGCACCCGTTCACGGGCTCTATTGACCGAGTCACTGCTGCTGGGATCCTGGGCAGAACGCAACCTGGCCTCCATCAAGGCCGACCACATTTCGGGGAAGGAGAACACTCAAGCCGACAGGTTGAGCAGGGCCACCATAGACCACTCGGAATGGCGCCTCCATCCGAGGGTGTTCAAGGAGATTTGTCACTGTTTCGGCCGCCCACTAGTGGATCTCTTTGCGTCCCCAGCCAACACACAATTACACCGGTTCTTCTCCCGGTTCCCCTCTCAGGGGGCGGAACAGATCGACGCGCTCCGGTCCCCTTGGCCCCCAGGTCTCCTTTATGCCTTCCCGCCGCTCCCTCTGATTCCGGCAGTAGTTCGCAAAATCCTCCAGGAGGGTGCGGAGGTGCTTCTAATTGCTCCTCATTGGCCACGGAGACCTTGGTTCGCCGATCTTATGACCCTATCCATCACGAACCCATGGCGGATTCCCCCGGACAGAGTCTCACTCAGTCAGGGGGCCATCCTCCATCAGGATCCCCAGTGGCTCCAGTTAGCCGTTTGGCGCTTGAGCGGTCTTGCTTGTCACGACAGCTCTGTTCCACGGGGGTGATCAGCATAATTCAAGCATCTCGCCGTCCCTCCACCAACCGGATTTACGAGTCCACGTGGCGGAATTTCCAATCCTGGGGCTCCAGGAAGCAACTGTCACTTGCTCAACTCACTATTCCCCATATTTTGGAATATCTTTTGGAGGGCCTGGAGAGGGGACTAGCTCCGAACACGTTACGCAGGCAGGTAGCTGCTCTATCTACAGTTCTATCATGCGACTCTGTAGAGTCGTTAGGGCATCATCCCTTGATTAGGTCCTTCCTCAAGGGAGCGGCGAACACCAGGCCGTCCACGGTACATAGGTACCCGTCTTGGGACTTACCAAGGGTGCTTGTGGCCTTGACAAGGCCGCCTTTTGAACCCATGAGATCGTGCGACTTTCAACACCTTACCCACAAGGTGGCCTTTTTAGTGGCAATCACGTCGGCTCGGCGCATCTCCGAGCTGGCGGCGCTCTCGGTCCGCAAGGACCTGTGTTTTTTCCGCCCAGACAGGGTGGTCCTCCGACTCGATCCCACCTTCATCCCGAAGGTAAATTCAACATGCCATAGGAACCAGGACATTGTACTCCCGGACTTTTGTCCGAACCCTTCGTGTGCCCAGGAGCGACAATGGCACAGCTTGGATGTCCGCAGGGCGCTCAGTTATTACATCTCACGAACAGCGGATCTCCGTAAATCGGAGGCCCTGTTCGTATCTTTCCACCCTTCTTCAAGGGGTCGGAAGGTCTCTTCGTCCACCATT
>NW_015423350.1:0-1350 GCF_001527695.2 Protobothrops mucrosquamatus | reverse complement strand
CTTAGTTCTAGGTTGCTTCTCTCCTTGATTAGTTTCCATCCGTTGCTTCTTGTCCTGCCTTCAGGTGCTTTGGAGAATAGCTTGACTCCCTCTTCTTTGGGGCAGCCCCTGAGATATTGGAACACTGCTATCATGTCCCCCCTCGTCCTTCTCTTCGTTAAACTAGACATACCCAATTCCAGCAGCCGTTCCTTATATGTTTTAGCCTCCAGTCCCCTAATCATCTTTGTTGCTCTTCTCTGTACTCTTTCTAGAGTCTCGACATCTTTTTTACATCATGGTGACCAAAATTGGATGCAGTATTCCAAGTGTGGCCTTACCAAGGCATTGTAAAGTGGTATTAACACTTCACGTGATCTTGATTCTATCCCTCTGTTAATGTGGCCTAGGACTGTGTTGGCTTTTTTGGCAGCTGCAGCACACGGCTGGCTCATATCTGATCTTAGTTGTGACCTTTTTTGCCACAGTTGTTAAGCGAATCTCTGCAGTCCTGTGAATTGAGCAATCATGAAGTGAATCTGGCTTCCCCCACTGACTTGGCTTGTCAGAAGCCTGTTGGGAAGGCTGCCAATGGTGATTGCATGATCTTGGGCTGCTGCAACCATCATAAATACATGCTGGATTGCCAAACGCCCACATTTTGATCATGTGACCATGGGGATGCTGCAGCAGTCCTAAGTGCAAGGATCAGTTGTAAGGTAGCCAAGGAAACAAACCAGGGGGTCATCAAGCAAATTGACCCACAGTCGATTCACACAAGGCACAAATGACTAGGATCAAATTATCCCATTTCAGATACATTAAGCAGAAGCTTAATTCTTTGGAGAGGGCTGGACGCTGGGAAAGACAGAAAGAAAGAGAAGAAGTCCCAAAGGTGCTTTTTCAGGAGGCAACTGGACTTTCTTGTTTTTCTTTGAAGACATTTCGCTTCTACTCCAACAAGCTTCTTCAGCTCTGACTGGACGGTGGAGAATGGAAGGATTTATACTGCTTGCAGACAGCTGGTCATTTGCATTTTTTTACAGCAGGGGTAGTCAACCTTGGCTCTTTTATGACTCATGGACTTCAACTCCCAGAATTCCTGAGCCAGCTTAGTGGCTGGCTCAGGAATTTTTGGTGACCAAAACTGGATGCAGTATTCCAAGTGTGGCCTTACTAAGGCATTGTTGTGAAGCCTTATCCAGTTCCTGACAGTATGAGGAACCATCGCCTAATCTTTCCGCCCAAGCCCTCCCCTCTCCTAACACTTCTCTGTCCCTGGGGGAGATAACAATATCTCCTGTTTTTCTCCGATATGCCACCTTGGAATCATTTTTAACACCCGTCAGTAACTGGCTCCCTTGCAGGCAG
>NW_015423349.1:0-1350 GCF_001527695.2 Protobothrops mucrosquamatus | reverse complement strand
GTGTCCTGAGCCTGCAAGATGCAGGCTCGGGACGTTGCAAGAGTCCCGGGCAATTGCAGAAGCTGCCCGGGACCAGACTGAGCGGCGCCAGCCTTGTGCGCATGCGCAAGGTGGGAAAAGCCCGCCTCATGATTGGTTGAACTTGCCCGGGGATCAGAGGGTATAAATAGAGGCCTGCGTGCCTCTGCTCTGGTTGTTCATAGAGTGGAGCAAACAATAAAGACTTGTTGAAGATGATTCGTCTCAAACGCCATTATTCCCAGGACTTAACTCTGGCGACGAAGGTGGGATACAGTCTCTACAGCTAAGAAAAGCTAGAAGACTCACCCAAAGAAGTCCGGGAAAGAAACGGCGTGGAAGTCAGCGTTATCCTGCCAGTACGAAATCGCTGGAGGGTGCGTGCGACCGAAGAAGAAGAAATCTTGATCAGCGATCATGGATAAGGTTGGGCAATTAGAGGCTTTCGACGTCTCTCACCCCGAGAGGTGGGAATCTTACGTGGCAAGAGTCGAGACGTATTTTCACATCAACCAGATTCGAGAGGAAGGCTTAAAGGCTGCCACATTGTTGTGCGTTTGTGGGCAAGACGCCTTTGAGATTGCCGAGAGTTTAATCTCCCCAGACTCGCTGGAAACGGTATCGTACTCCGACCTCAAGAAAACCTTAAAGGAACACTTCCAGCCCAAGCAATCAGTCATGGCTTGGAGGCACACATTTCAACAGAGAGATCAGCGAGTCGGAGAATCAGTAAAAGACTATGTTGCAGCCTTGAGAAGAGCAGCTAAACCGTGCGACTTCAAGGACTTAGAAGAAAGACTTCGCGATCGTTTTGTATGCGGGCTGAGAAACACAGAATTGCAGCAGAGACTGTTCGCCAGGGAAGATGTTTCCTTCCAAGATGCTCTGCGAGAAGTTTCGGCTGAAGAAGCTGCCAGCAGGGCGGTCAAGAACATGCGGCCCAAGAGAAATGCTCCAGAGACCACCACTATTCACAAGGAAGATGTGCGCGAGGAGTCGGACGAAGATCCTGAAGAAGAGGTGGATAAGCTTTACCAAGCTACTGGAAAAAAGTCCAAGGATCGTCAGGACAAGGGCCCAGCTGAGCTTCGTTGCCTTGGATGCGGCGGACGCCACAAGCGAGCTGAATGCCAGTTCCATTCCGCCATTTGCCGAGCGTGCGGAAAGAAGGGCCACATCGCTGCGGTCTGCCTGGGTCGACAGAAGGTACAACCGAAGGAAGAATTGAATCTGAAAGGTACCAGGGTGCCCAGCCAAAACAGGGTGGGGTTCTGTGCAACACGCCGGAACATTTTAAGAATAGGCACACACAAACCCCTTAAAAAGAAACTA
>NW_015423348.1:0-1350 GCF_001527695.2 Protobothrops mucrosquamatus | reverse complement strand
CAGGCAGGGGTCCTTGTCTGCATCAGGTCCGCTGAGCTGAAAGCTGGGAGGGGGCTAGGCTAGGGGGAATATTTGGGGAACATGCAGGAAATCCCCTTTTCCCTTGGCAGCTGGCTCGTAGACAGGCAGCAACACAAGAGTTGTTCAGAGTTGCAAAACGCTTGAGAAGTGGGTTGCCTTTCTGAGGGGCTCTGCTTAACGAGGGAGGGGCAATTTAGTCACAAGCAGAGTGCAAAAGCCCCCCCCCCCATGTATGGGACAGGTGCCTGTGGGGAAGACTCTAAATCTCATTTTGCGACGGGTTTGGGTGCAATAACATTGGATAGTGATCCAATAATTGAGCGCCAGTTTGGCGTACTGGTTTAGGTGCTGGCCTAGAAACCAGGAGACAGTGAGTTCTAGTCCCACTTTAGGCATGAAAGCCAGCTGGGTAACTTTGGGCCAATCACCAGGAGACGGTGAGTTCTAGTCCTGCCTTAGGGACGAAAGCTGCCTGGATGATCTTGGGCCAATTACCAGGAGACGGTGAGTTCTAGTCCCACTTTAGGTATTAAAGCTGTCTAGGTGACTTTGGACTAGTCCCTCTCAGTCAGCCCAGCCTACCTCACAGGGATATTATTGTGTTGAAAATAGGAGGAAAAGATACGTTTGATACATCTGCCGCCTTGAATAATTGATATAAATAAATAAGGGCGGGAGATAAAGAAACACTCAAACTGCATAAACGATGAAAGCGGGGTCCCCGATGGAGGGGCAGGCGTGATACCCCCAAGAGGGGGCTCCAAGTTCCTGGGTCACTGGGTTGCCCTGAACAAATTTCTGGGCATCGCAGCAGCGTGTGTTTCGTGCAACCCAAGCAGACCCCGGGGGACCTCCGTTCCAAACATCTGGAGTCCCTGGGAAACTTCAGAATGGGCGGCCGGAGGGAAAGCCCATCAGAATCGCCCCCTGTAGCACTGCCAGTCAGGGGGAAGCGCTCCCAGCCCCTTCCAAAGCGGAGGAGGCCCCCTTGGATCGGGTGTCAAACCAAGCGCCTGTTCCAATATCGAGGAAAGTGGGAAAACTGCTGGAAGGATCCTTTCCTAGCCCCTCTCCTCCTCTTCCTCTCCCTCTTTTCTTCCCTTCCCCTCCCCCTCTCCCTTCCCCTTCTGCTCCCTCTCTGCCTCCTCCTTCTCTCCTTCCCCCTCCTCCTCCTCCTCCCTCTTTCCTCCTGCTCTTCCTCTCCCTTCCCCTTCCTCTTTTCCTCCTCCTTTTCCTTCCCTTTCCCTTTCCCCTTCCCCTTTCCTCCTCCTCCTCTCCCTTCCCCTTCTGCTCCCTCTGCCTCCTCCTCTCCTTCCCCCTTTTCCTCCT
>NW_015423347.1:0-1350 GCF_001527695.2 Protobothrops mucrosquamatus | reverse complement strand
GAGATCCGGGTGATCCCGGATCTCCCCTCCTTCCGCCGCGCCCTAAAGACATGGCTTTTCCAACAAGCGGGATTGGCCTAGGGAATTTTAGTGGGGTTTTTTAAGGGAAATTTTAATTATTAGGCCATTACAAATATTTCCTTTTAATCTGGTTTTAATTTGATATTTACTGTAATATTGGTTTTATAAGGCTGTCAGCTGCCCTGAGTCCGGTAAGGAGAAGGGCGGGATACAAATCAAATAAATAAATAAATAAATAAATAAAACTATTAAGTGGGCAGTTTAAAAAAAATAATTTAATCCTGAGACATAGGAAAATGTGAGGGGGGGGAAAGCCCTCAAAATTACCCTGCCTTGAATTTATTTGGTATAAGATGGGGCCCTGAGAGAAATTCTCAAAGGCTTTCAAGATTCTCTTGTTGTAATTCATAACAATAAAGAACATTCCAGAATTCCCGCTGGGTTTGTTTTTTGACCTGACCTACCTCAAAGAGCTGACAACAACTAAAGCTTAAATAGTAATTAACAAAAATAATAGCAATGCTGACTAAAATAAACATGTTTTTCAGATACATTCTTTTTAATGAAAAAAAGTCTTCAGAAAATAACCTTTTCTCCTATATATTAGGAAAAGAATTCATAAAAATACATTATTTGGGTGTACAAAGGTTTGAAAAGATACTATCGGAAAAAGTTAAAGTAGAGAACATTTTTTAAAAATATATCCTATATCAATTTTCTTGCTAAGTTCTTTTTTTTTTTTTTACCAACCTCACAATCTGAATTAGAAATAGCCTGAATAAATTTTCCAAATGAAAGCTTCACCTACTCACCTGAACATTAGAAATGTCATATCAGTGTTAGGTAACTATTTCTTTCATCTCTTCCCTTATTAACTAAGATATTTGTCTATTTAGACTCTGCTTCTAATTGTATTTTAGGATAAACTTGTATTTGCTAGTATTAAGTTGCCATTTTGCTTTCATTTTTTTTATTGCTGTAAATTTGCCCCAGGAAAGATGAGCTAAAAATGCCTAAATTTGTTTACCTTCTGAAATATCCAACTCAATGTACAAATTTCACCCTCTACAACTCCTGTTTCTTTATGGTATTCTTTACTGAAATTGTAAGAAGAGAGAGAGAGGGAAGGTGGGAGGGAGGGAAGGAAAATGGAAAGGAGATCAATTAAGTACAGTGATCACAAACCTAATAACTAATTCTGCAGTAAAAATGAAGCGATGGGGTTCATTTCCTCTCTTAAACAAACAATGCGTGTTCATTAATTTTTCAGAACACAAATAATGTTATTTGTGAGCAAAATGCATCGAAGGGCAATCTTCCTTTTAAATG
>NW_015423346.1:0-1350 GCF_001527695.2 Protobothrops mucrosquamatus | reverse complement strand
GGTTCTCTTCCCAAAATTCAGGGAAACCATCCCTTAATCCAGATTTGGGAGGGGGGGTCTCCATTGCTTAGCCTGGACTTTTGTGGGTGGGGAGAAAAGAAGGGGATAAATTGTGGGGAATCCATGATGGATCAGAAGGAGGCGGGTGAGAAATGACTGCCTGTTTCTCCATCCTCCTCAAAAAAACAGGCAGCGGCGCAACAAAATGTCCAGAGCAAGAGGAATTTTGCATAAAATCTGACCTGAAAAAAGGTTTAAGGCACACAACAGAAGGTATATAAAGTGAGTGAGCGGGGTCTGTGGGCAGGGAAGAGAGAGGCTTCTGCGTCCCAGACCCGAGTGAATTGTCCCTTTTTTCCCCTTTTTGTGCTTTAAAAGCAATCTCCCAGAAAATAACCCCTTGATTTCTTTGGCATCGGCTGCACCCGGCAGAAAACTCAACAAGGCGCTGTGTGGCAAAGACCGTCTCGCTGTTCAGTTAGTGGAGGGGTAAAAAAAAATAATTGTTCGAGGTGAAATCTGAAAACGACTTCATCCCAGCACTGTCAACACAACTGAGGCTAGACCGCTCTCGCTGAGGACTAGTGTGCTGGCTGGACGGCAACTGTGCAGCGACGAGAAAAAGCCGGGCCGTGGCAAGATGTAGAGAGGTGGTCTGGGAGGGCACGATGGGTTTTGGTGCTCCTCCAAGTTCCCTTCAAGCCCGGAGGATGCTTTGGCAGAGGAAACAAACAGCCCATTTCTGGCAGCTGTTTTTCCAGGGAGAAAAAAGACACGAAGGAATCCCGGTAGAAGGGCGCTTGTAGTGATGCGACTCCGGTTGTTCTGCTCACGGTCTCCGCTCCACGGGCTGCTGTAGGCACAGCTCGCTGCCGGCCGAGATGATGGGCAACCGATTGTCCACATGGTGACTAATCAAGTGGCTTACACTCTCAAAGCGGTGGTCCTTCGTCCGGACCTGGGTGGGAAGAGAACAGGAGGGGGGAGTTGGCCAGAGAAGTACAGCTAGACCGCAGTCAAGCCCAACGTTTCTGTGGCTAAGAAAGAATCCGGCTTCTCCATCGCCTTTGTTTGTCAGAAGGTTTGCAAAAGGGAATCGCGTGACACCAGGATACTGCGACCGTCATCAATGTGAGCCAGTTGCCAAGGGTCTGCCGGATTTTGATCATATGACCCTGGGGACTTGCAATGGTTGTGTGAAAAATGGTATAGAAGTCTAAGTGCTATGGCTGTCTTCCTTCCTTCCCTTTCCCTCCCCTTTGTTACTCCTTCCTTCCTTCCTTTTCCTTTCCTTCCCTTTCGCTCCTTCCTTCCTCTCTTTCCTTCCTTCCCTCCCTTTCCCTCCCCTTT
>NW_015423345.1:0-1350 GCF_001527695.2 Protobothrops mucrosquamatus | reverse complement strand
CTCATGTGGTATATCGGACACATTAGGCAATTAAATACATTAAAAAGTCATTAAAATTAATTTCATATTTTTCAAGATTCCTTCATGATACAGTCATAATGAAATTATATTTGTGTTCAGTTTGAAGTGGTCTATCATTATCACCAAAATTTTCTCAGGAAGCAAAACTTTGGGGAAATTTTATTGTCCAGTTTTATCAGTTAATTAAGAGGAGTTCTCTGTGAATTGTTTGAACTTATTTGTTAGATTGTTTAACTCAGGGGTCCCTAACCCCTGGTCCGTGGACCAGCACTGGGCCACAGCATGCCAGAAACTGGGCCATGCAAACAAGTGAAGCCCCATCTGCGGGATGCAGGCAGCACACGAAACGACGGCCTCTTTTGGTCCATGGAAAAATCTCTCTCCACGGAACTGGTCCCTGGTGCCCAAAAGGTTGGGGGCCACTGGTTTAACTGAAAGGCTAATGCTTCTTTTACCAAATAACACTGAAACATTGATCTATTTTTCCAAGTCTTCTCAGCCACCTGGGTAACCTTGGTAACCAGTTTTCCTCATTCTTAGGAAGAAGAAGGCAATGACAAACCACTTTAGAAAATTCTTGATATGATAAGAGCATAAGCTTCTCCAGGAAGTTGCCTGGAGTCTACACTGATTCAAGGGGACACAAACACTCAATAGCAGCTAGAAAAGAGACTAGAACCACACAAAACCATTTTGTAAGCAATGATCACATGTAACCAAGGCCAAGTAAAAAAACTTCTGAAACTTCTTTCGTCTGAAAATACTGAATCAGTGATGGTTTAGGATCCATTCAAACTTTATTTAAAACCATAAGGATTGTCCCTGCTATTGTTGCAAGACTATATGCATGTCCAGAGTTGTTGTTTTGTAAGTTGAAAGTTGTGAGGTTGAATAATTCTATTGTTTTCAGCTATTCTAACAATTCTACCATTTCGCTGGTTAATTCCACAATCTCTGCACTTCAGTTGTAAAT
Organism: Protobothrops mucrosquamatus; assembly: GCF_001527695.2. Classification (NCBI taxonomy): domain Eukaryota; kingdom Metazoa; phylum Chordata; class Lepidosauria; order Squamata; family Viperidae; genus Protobothrops; species Protobothrops mucrosquamatus. Next base: position 356 of record NW_015423345.1, on the reverse strand, counting down.
CCTAATATGTTATAATTGTAGCGGGGACTGCCTGAGAGTGCTTGCAGGAGCTTGACTGGGAAGGGAAAGATTGGGACAGCTGCAGTTGGCTTTGGGTGTGGCTGGCGTGAGTGGAAGGAGGAAGGATAGAAAAGGAAAGAAAAGGAGAAGGCCGGGGGGGTTGGGGTTGAGAAGAGAAGGTCTGGAAGCTTATTTTATTTTTCTATCAAGGGTATTTTAAATAGAGGCTAGGTAGAGTGAAGTTTTATTGCTTCCTCCGTGGGAGGATATCTGAAACGGAGGCAAGCGAGAGTGTGAAGTAAGGGAGTTGGCTGGGGTTTCTAGCCTCGGATTTTAATAATAAAGAGTAAGGGAGG
>NW_015423344.1:0-1350 GCF_001527695.2 Protobothrops mucrosquamatus | reverse complement strand
AATAGAATTGATAGGGTTGGATAAAATACTATTAGGTACTGAGGATAAAATGATTAAAAAGTTATATCATTATTTGTTAGATCAGGCAATGTACGAAGAACAGGTAAAAGAAACCATGTTAACGTGGAGCAGGGACTTTGATCTCAACTTTGATCTGCATATCTGGCAAGAACTATGGGCACGAAATAGGAAGCTCACCCTGGCCACATCCTACAAAGAAAACCTTTACAAAACGTTTTATAGATGGCATTACCCACCCGCAAGACTAGCTAAAATGGGCTCAAACATTTCCCCTATGTGCTGGAAATGTAATTTGGCAAGAGGGACATATTATCATATGTGGTGGGAGTGCCCAAAAGCCCGTGACTTTTGGAACAAGGTTAAAAAATGGCTAGAAGAAATACTAATGACAGAGGTAGAGCTAAAACCAGAACTCCTACTACTAGGTATTACCACGCAGAAATATGATAAAGGGGCACTTTATTTAATGTTACATATTTTCACGGCTGCCAGATTGGCCTACGCACAAAACTGGAGAAACAGAAATTCCAACAGAAGAAGAGATTCTATATAAAATCTTATCGTGTGCTGATATGGATAGGCTTACTATGGAATTAAAGGACAAGACAGAAACGGACTATTTTGAAATCTGGGACAAATTTTATTGCTGGTACGAGTCAAGGAGAAATGTTCAGGTTTTAAGTTAGTGTTAAGATTGTGGTATATAAAATTGTATGCCAGTATATAGAGAAACAAATTTGAGACTGTGTTATATAGGAAAATATGTACATAGAGAGATTAGGAATTATATGTATGGAAAGGAACAAATTGTTAGGATTATATGTACTGGAATGACACGTTATGTCCTTTTTTGTTTTAACTGTTTTATTAATAAAAAAACTTAAAAAAAAGAAGAAGAAAAGAAAGAAAAGTGTTACCTTTCCAGGGTCTCTACACCTTGCCTTAGAAAAGAGTAGCTCTAATTTGTGCTGATGACCCCCCAAAAATTGATTTTCTCTCTCTCTCTTCCTTGGCATCACACCCAGAGGTCAGGAGACAGCTTAAGCTCCTTTGGGTCTAAACTAACTGCCAATGCAAATGAAAGAAATTATGAGGCAGTCTGTAGCTCATCTTGCATTTTGTCAGACATCCATGCGTGTGATGGCGGACCTACCGTCTCCGGCTCCGTAGCGGCGGTGGTCCGTCGGCGGAGATGGGGGTGTGCGAAAGGGTCCGGGGGTGCTCGCCGGCCTGGAGCAAGTGAGAGGAGAGGGTCGGCGAGCGAAGAGGACGGGTGCCGGACCGCAAGACCGCCAGGTTTGGCTGGGCGGGGCGGCGAACGGAGCCGCG
>NW_015423343.1:0-1350 GCF_001527695.2 Protobothrops mucrosquamatus | reverse complement strand
GGCCCAAATATGGGAAAGAGAAATCTTTTGCCTGTATCAGCTCAATCTAGAGCCATCCACAGGCAGCAGTCGCTTAACTGCGACATCATATGTGTTTTTCAAAATTTGGATTGCTAACAAAGAATTAAGGGAGTACTGGGATAGCTATTTCTAACCTTATTTGGTTTCATCAGCCAGACATACCCTTCTGAGATTCGAATCCAAATTTTGAAAAACACATATGATGTCGCAGTTAAGCGACTGCTTCCTGTGAATGGCTCTAGATTGAGCTGATACAGGCAAAAGATTTCTCTTTCCCATATTTGGGCCGACAGGGTGTTCAAACAAAAGCACTCATCCTCTTCCCCTGTCTCTTGTAGCTAACAAAGTGAGAAAGAGCCTGTGGCCTAGTGGCTAACACCTCTGCTTAACATGCAGACAGCCCAGGTTCGAATCTCAGAAGGGTATGTCTGGCTGATGAAACCAAATAAGGTTAGAAATAGCTATCCCAGTACTCCCTTAATTCTTTGTTAGCAATCCAAATTTTGAAATATATATATATATATATATATATATATATATATATATATATATATATGCCAATAATAAATAAATAAAACAAACACCAGGGTAAAATCATCAAACTATAAGAGTTTAATGCCGCTATACCAACGGCAAGCTTTCGTCAGCGTCCTGCTGACATCATCAGGGCTTAGACAGCCAGTCCATGGGAGAGTCTTTTATAGGTCGAACGTAGCCTGCACACGGCCCCTGGACCTTGTTACCGGTCCTAATTGCATCAGCTGCGCTCCGACGGTGGTTTTTCTTCCGCTAGTTGTCCCTATCCTGCAAAACTTATCCATACGGCCACCCCTACCTGGCTCATTTGCTCCCCTCTTATAGTTTGATGATTTTACCCTGGTGTTCATTTTATTTATTTATTATTGGCATGGATGCACCCAGGGATCATGTTTTTAGTGTAATTATCAACATATATAATATATAATCAACATATATAATTCTTTGTTAGCAATCCAAATTTTGAAATATATATATATATATATATATATATATATATATATATATATATATATATGTGTGTGTGTGTGTGTGTGTGTGTGTGTGTGTGTGTTCAATAATGCAATCCTCGATCTCCGGGAGAGGTATAAACCTGCCCTTGACGTGATGACCCGTTGCCTGGAGGCCGTAAGGGTCTGGATGGGGAGGAACAGACTCAGGCTCAACCCTTCCAAGACCGAGTGGCTGTGGCTGCCGGCGCCGCGGCATAGTCAGCTGACTCCATCGCTGACTATAGGGGGCGAAATTCTGGCCCCCTCGGAGAGGGTGCGCAATCTGGGGGTCCTCCTGGAT
>NW_015423342.1:0-1350 GCF_001527695.2 Protobothrops mucrosquamatus | reverse complement strand
CCTCCCTCCCTCCCTTCTCTCTCCTCCTCCCTTTTCCCTCCTCTTCCACTTCCTCCTCCTCCTCCCTCTTCCGCTCCTTCAGAAAACCCCACTCCCTTCTAGCATTGATGATGTTACCTAGATGGGTCAAGAAATGTCTGGAAGAAAACAACTATGTTCAGAGAGACCTAGGACCCCAAGGTCATCTTCCTCCCTCCCTCTCTCCCTCCCTTTTTTCATCCCTCCCTCCCTCCCCTGTTCTCCTCTCTTCTCCGTCCTCTTCCACCTCCTCCCTCCCTCCTCTCTCCTCCCTTTTCCCTCCTCCCTCATCTCTCCTCCATTCTCTTTCCTCTTCCTCCCTCCCTCCCTTCTCTCTCCTCCTCCCTTTTCCCTCCTCTTCCACCTCCTCCTCCTCCTCCCTCTCCCTCTCCTTCAGAAAACCCTACTCCCTTCTAGCATTGACGATGTTACCTAGATGGGTCGTGAAATGTCTGCAAGAAAACAGCCATGTTCAGAGAGAGACCTAGGACCCCAAGGTCATTGTAGTCCTCTTCTTCCTCCCCCCTCCCTCCCCTCCCTCTCCTTCAGAAAACCCCACTCCCTTGTAGCAGAGGCCCCCCAACCTTTTGGGCACCAGGGACCGGTTCCGTGGAGAGAGGTTTTTCCGCGGACTGGGGAGTGCGTGGTTTTGTGTGCTGCCTGCATCCCACGGATGGGCCTTTGCTTGTTTGTGTGGCCCGGTTGCTGGCATACCACAGACCGGTACTGGTCCACGGACTGGGGGCTGGGGACCCCTGCCCTAGATGGATCATGAAATGTCTGCAAGAAAACAACTATGTTCAGACAGCAGCTAGGACCCCAAGGTCATTGTAGTCGTAGTCGTCCTCCTCCTCCTCCTCCTCCTCCTCCTCCTCCTCCTCCTCCTCCGTGTGGGATGCTAGCCACAATGATCTTCCTGCTTTTCTGGAGTGTTTTTAAAAACCTTTCCTTGCTTGCTTTGGCCTAGGACCAGGTGTTGGGAAAAGCCCAGGAGAGGCGGTGTGTGTGGCGGAGGGCATGGATTAAAAATACAACCCCTATTATTTCTTTCCGGGGCTGGCTGAAGGTCGAAGGATGAATTATGCATGGACCTTTCTTTGCTCAGCCTTCCCCAAAAGCAAACAACTCCATTCCCCCCCCCCACCTCCAACTTCTTCAGAATTTCAGTTGTGTGTCTCTCGGTGTTTGTGTGTGTGTGTGTATGTGTGTATGTGTGAGTCCGTGCACTGGCAAGGGGAGGATCTAGGAAACCACACAGCCCTTGTGCAAAAAGACACCCCAAAAAGACATTTTATTTCATACGAAAATTCCTAGCCACCCCAGGCCCGGAAT
>NW_015423341.1:0-1350 GCF_001527695.2 Protobothrops mucrosquamatus | reverse complement strand
AAGTTTCTCCTTAATTCCAGATTGCTTCTCTCTTTGATCAGTTTCCAACCGTTGTTTCTCATCCTGCCCTCTGGTGCTTTGGAGAATAACATGACCCCCTCTTCTTTGGGGCAGCCCCTCAAATACTGGAATACGGCTATCATGTCTCCCCTATTTCTTCTTTTCTTTAGACTAGCCAAACCCAAGTCCCGCAGCCGTTCTTCGTATGTTTTAGTCTCCAGACTTTTGATCATCTTAGTAGCTCTTCTCTGATTTTTTTCCCTCAAACTCTCAAGATCTTTTTTGTGATACGGTGACCAAAATTGGCTGCAGTATTCCAGGTGTGGTCTCACTAGGGTTTTATAAAGCGGTACTAATACCTTGCGGGTTCTTGATTCTATGCCTCTGTTTATACAACCCAGGATTGTATTAGCTTTTTTTGGCTGCTGCTGGACACAGCTGGCTCATAGTCAAGTGATCATCCACCAGGACTCCATGGCTCTCTTCCTCTCTCTTCTGCTTTGTGTTTTATTCATTAGCAGCGTTCTCTGTGAAAGGATGATCTAGAGATATATCTGAATTCAGGCTGATGACAGGAAGTTTAGTTTGACATCTCCAGAAGGTGCAAGTTGGGTAAAAGACCAATTTAGATCATATATTTTTTTTCGTACAAGGATTTGAAAATTACCGCTCATTTTCTGTGACATATCTAGAATTCTAGGGTGTTCAGGGATTTGTGGTTTTAAACATCTATTTTAAAGAGCTGTTTAAGCTAAATTTATCCACCGAGTATATATTTTTTTCCTTAACTGCCTTTAATGTGAAGTTGGATTTCAAAGTGCGTAAGATCTGTCTGGTGGGATTGTTGTTAGCCGTGGAAACACAAGATGTAATTTTTTATAAATAAATGCATATCGTTAAGAAATGTTTGTAATTATGCCACTAAATGCTGTCAGTCTAAATCCTACAGTAGTTCCCCTCCCTTCTAATGGTTTTTGGAAGGGATCTGTCCCTGCCCAAAAGCCAGGCTACCATGGTAACTGAACAAGGTCCAATGTCTTTAGATATATTGGATATATTTTAGGATTCCTCTCAACTTAATTTTTTTTTAAATTCTTCATACCACCTTTGTGCAACATAGAGTTGTACAAGAGCTACATAACTGAAGGTTGTTGTCATTTTGAGAGAGAGCGAGAAATACAGACGGATACACAGAGAGAGAGACAATGAGAGAGATGATAGATGGATGATAGATAGATAGATAGATAGATAGATAGATAGATAGATAGATAGAGATAGATAGATAGATAGATAGATAGATAGATGGATAGAGATAGATAGATAGATAGATAGATAGATAGATAGATAGAT
>NW_015423340.1:0-1350 GCF_001527695.2 Protobothrops mucrosquamatus | reverse complement strand
AGAACTCCAAATCAAGCAGGCCCTCACTCTGGTTCTCTCCCATATCTGTTCAGTCAGCAGGAGCATCCACAAAAGACCCTATTTGTAAACTTTTGCATGCAAAGATCGGTGGGAAAGTATTATTTCTGCAATCTTGAGGTGCAAAGAAAGAGAGAGAGAGTCACCTTGTTATTTGCAGGCTGCCCTCAACTTCTGACCATAATTGAGCTTGACAATTATGGTTGTAAGTCATGATGGTCATAACTGTGACAGTCATGGGTCACATGACTGGGTCTAATTTTATGACCTCTTCTGTGGCAGTCGTAAACTGACCTGAATGCTGCAGTCTTTAAGGGAACCCACTGTGTGCTATGGACTGGATTTCGCTGGAAACCAGAAGTAAACAAAACTTCCTAGCAAAACCATCATAAACCGCGGTCACATGATGGCGGAGTGTTGCAAAGGGCCATAAAAGCTGGTACCTGAATGCCCCAAACTGCGGTCACATGACTGCAGGGGGAAGGTGGTGTAGGAATTTTGAAACCAACTTGTACGTAACTTTTGGGTGGTCCATCATAACCCGCATTTCAGACACAGAAGCAAAGACTGTTTCTGGAACACGTTTAAAGGCAAAGCGTAGTGACTTCCCGTAGGACAATTCTACCTAAATGTTTAAGCACAGGATTCAGTGCATTGGCCTCTCTTCCCTCTTCGACCTCTCAAACTCTTGTCTTTGCAAATATGGAAGAAATTTAGTTAAAGCAATTTTGCTTCCCTTTCAAATTTGTCCTCGTTCTTCTCATATGCTAGTCTTCCCGGATGATCTCAGCTTAACCTTTTTTTTTTTTCTTCCCGTTTTTCAAAGGCAATTTGAGCAGTGGGAAAAAAAAATCTCACTTCAGTACAGTTAAGTGAACCCATCTTTCTGGCTTTCCGTTATGGACCTACTTTGTGTTGCTGCTTAGTCTCCCGTGAAAATTCAGGCAGGACATTAAATGACTGGAAGACTTTTTATGATGACATAGTCTTCCTTTTGGGTCAAGGGACTATTCCGTTTGCAAGAGCAAAATAATCAAGCTGACTCCTCCAAATTAATTAATTAATTTGCCGTTTGTCCTACTCTGCAGAAGTCACAAGGGCATCCCACCCTCTCTCACACATCTCATTAAAATTAGATAGATAGATAGATAGATAGATAGATAGATAGATAGATAGATAGATAGATAGATAGATAGATAGATAGATAGATAGATAGATGTACATGTTCACATGTGCAAAGCAGAAGAACCGGGAAATTATTTATTTTTAACCATTAACTCTTAAAACACTTACTGTGTTATCTTCTATGAACAGCCCTGAAGGATCTAACCA
>NW_015423339.1:0-1350 GCF_001527695.2 Protobothrops mucrosquamatus | reverse complement strand
TTTTTCTCTTTTTCTTTCTGTCTCTGTCTCTTTCTGTTTTTCTGTCTGTCTCTGTCTCTCTTTCTCTCTTTTTCTCTCTTTTTCTTTCTGTCTCTGTCTCTGTCTCTCTCTGTTTTTCTCTTTTTCTTTCTGTCTCTGTCTCTTTCTGTTTTTCTGTCTGTCTCTGTCTCTCTCTCTTTTTCTCTCTTTTTCTTTCTGTCTCTTTCTCTGTCTCTTTCTCTGTCTCTCTTTTTCTCTCTTTCTTTGTCTCTATCTCTGTCTCTCTCTGTTTTTCTCTTTTTCTTTCTGTCTCTGTCTCTCTGTTTTTCTGTCTGTCTCTCTTTTTCTCTCTCTCTCCTCTCTTTCTTTCTGTCTCTGTCTCTCTCTCTCTCTGTGTCTCACTCTGTCTCTGCCTCTCACTCTGTCTCTCTTTCTTGCTCTGTCTATCTCTTTCTTTTTCTGTCTCTTTCTCTGTGTCTTTCTCTCTCTCTTTTTGCTCTATACATATACATGTATTATGCTTTTATCAGCGGGAATAAAAGAATAAAAGAGAAATGCCAAAAGAGAAAACAAAACGTACATCCGACAGTCACAATAGCAAAAAAGTGTGTACATAAAAGGAGGGGGGGGGGTTGAAATGAAAAACAAAACGATCCAAACAACACAACATCAAAAATGTGTGTGTGTGTATGTGTATGTATATATATGTATATATATATGTATATATAAAATCTGTCCATCCCCCCTCTCTCTCCATCTTATCTAATCCATCCATCTCTATCTATCTATCTATCTATCTATCTATCTATCTATCTATCTATCTATCTATCTATCTATCTATCTATCTATCTATCTATCTATCTATCTATCTATCTATCTCATCTCTATATCATCTATATTGATTGTTTATCCCTATATCTGTCATCTATGTTTCTGTTTATTTCTGTATCTCTCTCTATATATGTGTGTGTGTGTGTGTGTGTGTTTTCTGAGGTTTTCGCGGGTGTTTGTATGTAGGTCTTTGGTTATTCGGGTTTTCTCCCGTGTAAAATTGGAAGTGTCTTGGCGACGTTTCGACGAAGTCCCATTCGTCATCTTCAGGCTGGTGTCTTCAGCTTCGTGCTTCTAGGAGTAATGTGTGATCGCAGCTGTTTCTTCCTTTTAACTGCCCATGGGGTTTGAACTGATTGGGTGAGAGCTGTCCTACCCAATCAAGGAGTATATGAAATCCCATGCACCGCCTGCCCCACCACATATATCGGACAAACCAACAGAAGAATAAATGCACGCATTGAAGAACACAAGAACTCAGTCAGAAAAGAGGAACCAACTTCTTCCCTGGTCCAACACCTTAAAGCCACAGGACATAAA
>NW_015423338.1:0-1350 GCF_001527695.2 Protobothrops mucrosquamatus | reverse complement strand
TACGGGGTTTTGCAACCAGGTCAGAGTGACGTATTGTTATATTCAATTCTGTACAAGGATTTACAACATCTCACAATGCAGGACATCCTTTTGACTCCTCCATGGCTTGTCCTGGCTGCCTATAGAAATCTTACAGCCTGTACATTCTGCCATCCTTGTTTTAAACATAACCAGATCTGGAACCCAACTGACGGTCACTACACCCTCATTTTGCATTGGCAATTTGAAGACGTACCTCCCTCTCTCTTTCCGTTTTGGTCAGCCGCATCTGCCTTAACATCTGAGATCTCTGTTCCATCATCAAGGTCCGCTCGTAAGTGTAGGCCGAGATGTCACTGTTTTGCTAAAGGCAGGGAAAAGACCATGTTGGAACCAAGCCCACAAGACGTAGACCACCCCCTGAAGGAGTCCCTTACCATTTCCACCACTTCTACATCAGCCTCAATTCGGAGGTGGTAAAGGAAGACGGCCAGATCTTTCTTCATTTGGATGCTGTTGTCATCCATCTGGGCCACGGTGAAAATTCGCATTTTGCATTTTCGCCAGACCTATAGAGGGGAAAACTTTTTATCTTCTCAAAAACATTCGGTCCTCTCTACAGAGTCCAATGCATTTGGTAAAGCACACCTTTATACAAGGGTTATTTGACAGGTTCATACAACTATGCAAGTATATATCAGAACTGGGGAACTGGTTGTATCTTTCATAGGGGTCTGTTGTAACTTTGAATGGTTGCTAAGTCACTGGTCGTTAACTCAAGGACTACCTGTACAACAACCCATTAAATTAAACTCCTTACCTGATACAGGTCACCATAGAGTTAACCTCCTATATTCATCATCTAATATTTTAGGGAGATTTTTTTTTAAATTACTCATTGACGTTGCCTGATACAGCAAAGTTGTCTGATTAAATGTTGCCTCTAAAAAAAAGACGGGAGGGAACATCCTGGAAAAGTTTTGAATTTTCTCAATTGTATCAGGCAACATCAATCAATAGAGACTACTAACGGTTCACCTAGGTTTTTTTTTTTTTTTTTTTTTTTTTTTTTTTTTTTTTTTTTTTTTTTTTTTTTTTTTTTTTTTTTTTTTGATGGATTTATATGCCGCCCTTCTCCCTATAGGACTCAGGGCGGCTTACAGCATATTAAGACACATAAAACATCGTCCCCCCATAAAAACCTATTAAAAACCAAATATTTTTTTCGCTGTATAATTAATTAAGATTTAAATTAAAATTGTCCCTATTTAAAAATTCTCCCTAGGCCAGACCCGCTTGTTGAAAAAGCCATGTCTTGAGGGCGCGGCGAAAAGGTAGGAGGTCCGGAATCGTCCGGATCTCGGGGGGTAG
>NW_015423337.1:0-1350 GCF_001527695.2 Protobothrops mucrosquamatus | reverse complement strand
ACTCAGGAGCTGAAAATTCTGCTTAGAATTCATGAGAGAAAATTTTCAGCACCAGAGGGAAGAGGCAGTGTGGTAAATTAAGATGCACAGGATGTTTCGGGGGGGGCAGTCTGGGGAGGCCTAGCGAATATCTCTCTACTAAGGAGCTGCTTGGAGTTTACTTAACAACTGCTTCACTCAATGACCTGACAACGATTCCAATCCCAGTAGTGGTCATAAGTTGAGGACTATCTGTGTTAGACTGACATTACATTGTTGAAGTTAAATTTGTAACAAATCTCAATCTCAATCTCTCTCTCTCTCTCTCTCTCTCTCCTTTATTAATAGTATTACTGTGACTAGTAATACAATTGATAATAGCCACTTAAAAAACCATGACACCTTGTAAAAAGAAAAGAAGATTGAGTGCTGTAGATGAGATAATAGTGTTAAATTGCTATCCCTGTCTCATATGTTTTAGTGCCTGAAGGTAGCATAGCAGCTTTCTGTATACAAAACAGTACATAAGAATTCTTCTCTTCTCACGCCCTAAACAAATGCTAGACTACCTTAATCAAAGATCAAGAGTTTTTCACTGAGGAATCTTCTAATATGATAATATGCCTATCAAACTGTTACTGAAAATACACAAAGGGATGCGTTTCTGAAGCTGTCATTCAGAGTAATTCTAATATTTATAAGCAACCCATACCTAAACATTTACAGGAATGGTAAACATCTATCGCATAATTTTGCAAGAAAAAAAAGGGGGGGGAGGATTGAGACTATAGCATCTTGGTCTGTATTGCAAAACAACCATTTTGTTTGTGAAGTTAAGAACATGTATCTTTAATTATAAAACTTGAACAGAAAAATCTTTGGTGTTTGGAATTAACTAAACTAAAATGTATTTGGAACAGAATTAGGATATTGTATCGAACTATAATTACGAACAAATGTAAGGATTTTTTTTTATAATCCACATTTTTTCCCCCATAGAGTAGCTAAACGGACATGGGATTTAAATTGGGAAGAGATGGGGGGGGAAGAGGAGGGTGGTTGTCTTATGGCTTTTGATGAAATCATACTCCTCCTGATTTTTGGCTGTCACAGATTATCAAGGGTGAAGAGTTTGCTGGTTTGCTTTCTTTAGTCTGGCAATCAGCCAGCACAGTATTATTATTATTATTATTATTATTACTTTAATTTATACCCCGCCCTTCTCCCGAAGGACTCAGGGCGGCTTACAGGCAAATAAAAAACGAAACTATACAATAAATATCTAAAAACAATTAAAATATATATTAAATTAGCCTGTTATTTTTAGAAAAGTTATAAAATCCCTATTAAAATCCCTATACAATCCCCCCC
>NW_015423336.1:0-1350 GCF_001527695.2 Protobothrops mucrosquamatus | reverse complement strand
CTTCTTGCTGAAAAGTATCAATCCATCGCCATTTTAGTTTCACTTTTCCTCATTCCAACACACGTACGGGGAGAAACTTGTTATCCAAGTTAAAGTAAAGTCCAAAATAAAAAGCAAGCTTCCAAAGTTGGTTTGTCTGCTTACAAGTAAAACTCACAATTAACTTCAAGTTGCAGCGGTGGCGGCGGCTTCTAGCTTCACCGAAGCGAAGACGTCCTGGATTGCGGAGAATCCTCGGGGCTCCGGAGGAGTTCTCACCTACATCGTCCATATAGGACGACTCGGGAACTCAACTCCTACCCCGGGCAGCTCACCTATCCCCTTATGCCCAGGGGAAAGGTATCAAGCCGTTTGACAGCTGGTGCTGGCTGCCAAACCGGCTTTTACGCAAAACAGGCGGGAGGCAGCAAACAGCTGCGAACGACGAAATCGCCTGCCACCGGAAGTCCGCTGATTGGTGCTTCTTCATGGCTCAGCAGAGCTCCAGCTGGAGCCTGGCACTGATCCTGGCGCTTCCACTGAGTCCTGACAGCCCTGAAGAAGCACCCAATCAGGCTTCTGCGGTGCTGTCACCGGGTTCAGCTCATTCCCCTCTCCTGCTACCACTTTTCTAGGATGGTCGCGTAACCACCTGCCAGGTGCCAATGTACCACAGGTGGTACCCGTACCACTGGTTGAAAAGCCCTGTTCTATAACACAGAGTAAACAATTTTCAGAATGCAGGGAAATTGGGACACATCAGTTTCAATAGATAGATATTTTTCCATACCAAATATGAAAAATATGGAGCCATGGTGGTGCAGTGATTAGAATGCAGTATTGCAAGCTAACTTTGCCCACAACCTGGATTTCAATCCTGCCTTCCATCGTTGTGAGTTCGGTAAAGTGAGGACCCAGATTGTGCTCACTCTATAAACCACTCAGAAAGTGCTGTAAAGAACTGCGGAGTGGTATATAAATCTAAGTGCTATTGCTATTGCTAAGTATTTTACATCAATATTTGGATATGAGGAATAAGGCCTGAAGATGTTCCACATTCCAGAGATGGACTTGTTATTTCCAGATGCTTTAGCCTGAACCATTTGTTTTTTCCCCCCAAAACAGCTATATCATTCAGACATTTGGTTTCATTTTCCAGCAATATATGATAGGGCAATATTATTGATCTCTTTGCTCAGCACACTGCAAACTTTGAAGAAGTTGAACTTTAAAATATTGGAATAGCAGACAGGGTTATATATGAAATGCTTGAACTCAGTCATAAATATGGGAGAGATGTAAGCTATCCAGTGAAGGGAAGTTTATGACTTAGCTCACAACCATCCATCTCATCAAAAGCCAGATTTAGTG
>NW_015423335.1:0-1351 GCF_001527695.2 Protobothrops mucrosquamatus | reverse complement strand
GGAAAGCAGAAGGAAGGGAGAGGAGGATGAGGAGAAGAGGAGGAGAGGAGAGGAAAGTAGAAGGAGGAGGAGAGGAGGAAAGCAGGAGGAGGAGGTGGAGGAGGGGAAGAGGAGGAGGAGGAGAGGAGGGGAGGAGGAGGAAAGAAGAGGAAAGGAAAAGAGGAAAGCAGGAGGAGGAGGAGAGGAAAGGAGAAGGAGGGGAGCGGAGGAGGAGGTGTATGTTAAAAATCAATAAAACATATTTTATTAAAAAAAAAAACACCTTTTTAAAAGTTCCGAGGTTGGACACCCCTGGTCTAGGCTCTCCTGCTCGAGCATGGGGTTGGACTAGAAGACCTCCGAGGTCCCTCCCAACTCTTCTGTGATTCTATTCTGGGTTCTCCACTTCCCCCAAAGGGGCTGGGAAGAGCAGAGTTCTTAGTTGACTCTCCGGGCTCGGTCAAAGGCTCCAAGTCGAAGGCCACCCACCTGGTCCGACAGCATCTGCACTTCCTGGAGAATGGACGCCAAGGGCCGGCTGCGTTCGCGCCCCCGCGTGAAGGGGACGATGCAGTAGCTGCACATGTTGTCACAGCCGCGCATGATGGACCTGGGAGGGGGAAAGCCATTCCCGGAGGAGGTTATGGAGGCAACTGGTGGGAGACTGGGAGTCAGACTGGGATCTGGCTTCCCTTCCCAAGACAGTACTTGTCACCTTCTACCCATCCTCTTCACTCATGAACAACAGATGGGATATCATGGCCCTCCGTCTTAACGCCCTACGCTTGTCAAAATTGGGGTCTGCTAACACAACACTGTGCACATGGGATACTTTGGAAGGGGTTAAGAAGATGCAGAACTGTCCCAAAGGTGCTTCCCCCCACCCCCCAAAAAGGACATCTGGACTTTCTTGGTTTTTTCCCCCTTGAAGACGTTTCACTTCTCATCCAAGAAGCTTCTTCAGTTCTAACTGAATGGTGGAGGATAGGAGGACTTATACTCCTTGTAGAGAGCTGGGCGTTGGCATCCTCTCTCTAAGAGCCATTGAGGCCACTTGGGAGGTTTATCTGTGGCCTCCTGAGCAGTGCAATAGTCCACACCCATGGGGGCAATCGTCCATATCCATTTGTGCAACAGTGTGCAATAGCCCGCACCCATTTGCACCGTTCAGGGGACCTCAGGGGCACAGACGAACCCCCAAGTGGCCTCAATGACTCTCAGCAAGAGTACTAATGACCAGATGACTGCTAAGGAATATAAATCTTTCCATCCCCCACCCTTCAGTCAGAACTGAAGAAGCTTCTTGGATGTGAAGCGAAACGTCTTCAAGGGAAAAAATCAAGAAAGTCCAGTTGTCTTTTGGGTGGGGGGG
>NW_015423334.1:0-1351 GCF_001527695.2 Protobothrops mucrosquamatus | reverse complement strand
GGGGCAAACTTTTTGCACGCACATACACACACACACACAGAGACACACACACACACACACACACACACACACATACAGAGAGACGCGCGCGCGTGGAATGCACCCCCGAGACACTGGGGGGGGGGGTGACTGATGAATTGGGGGGCCAAGAAGAGTTATAATTCCCAGCCCCCCCCCCCCCCAGCAGGGAAATATCCAGGACTTCTCTCCCGCAGAAAGGGCGGCGGGGTGTGTGGGGGGGGAGCTCTGGAATTTGGCAGACCCCAGCCCTGCAAAGGACACCTTGCTTTCTTCTTTCCCCCCCCTCCCATCTTTGCTCCCCCCCCCGCTCTATTTTTAAAGCGGCTGTTCAAAGTGTTTATATAGACTCTTGCATTGATTGCGCTAATGAAGCAGAATCGATCCCCTTTTTCTGGCATCAAGCAGGATCGGTTCCTGCGACCCCCCCCCCAGCAAAAGAGCAACGATTTGCAATAGGGCTTTCATCTCCCGATCCCTCCCTGTCAGGGTCCCACCCCCTTCCCCAATAGCTCTCTGTGCTTTTCCTAACACACACACACACACAATCACACCCCTGATGCCCTAGGTTGGGGATGATGGGCCCCGGGGCTTGGAGGGCTGGGCCCCTTGTGGGGTCCAGAAGTTGAGAAGAGCTGGGGGGGGGGGCAGAAGCCCACTTGCGGGAAAGCCCGGCACCTTAACTCAAGGAGTGCCAAGGTGTTTTGGAGGCCGGGGTCTCTTGGAAACAGCTGGTGGGCTAGGGTGTGTATGTGTGTGTGTATGTGAGGGAGGGAGGGAGGGAGGGAGATAGGAAGAGAAGGAGAGAGAGAGAGAGAGAGAGAGAAAGAGAGGAAGGAGGTGAGGACCCCATCCTGCCAGGGGATCTGCTGAGCCCTTTTTGAAGCTGTGTTTGGCCAGTGGGATCTCGGCTTTTCCTGCTGGAGAAGGAGCTCTGGATGCCGCCCTCCTTGAAACTAGCAGCTGCCAGATCAACCCTCAACAATGCCCATCATTTCCCAATAATACACACACACACACACAGACAGGCAGAGAGACACAGACACACAGAAAGGACTGGGGCCTTGGGGAAGCCTTTTATGTTTCGACTTTATGTTTGCAATTCTTTATGTTTGCGGTGGTTCCCAACTGCTTTGATGGGAGGGGTCCTCTGCATTCTCCCCTTTTTCACTGGACACCCCATTTTTTTTTTCTTTCTTCCTTCCTTCCTTTTCTATATCTTCCTTCCTTTGTTACTTCCTTCCTTCCTTCCCTCCCTCCCTTTTCTATATCTTCCTTCCTTCCTTCCTTCCTTCCTTCCTTCCTTCCTTCCTTCCTTCCTTCCTTCTTTCCT
>NW_015423333.1:0-1351 GCF_001527695.2 Protobothrops mucrosquamatus | reverse complement strand
AAAGGAGGGGGGTCTTTTTGGGTCTGGGGGCTCCGAAGGTGGGAACAGCATCCCAGCCTCCTTTTTGGGGGGGGGGGCTGTTGTGTGAATTAATGTAGGGGAGGCAGATGGGGCCGAGCTGCAAAAACCTCCCAAGCGTGGTGAATTTGCTGGCTTTTCCCAGGGCTACACTGGAGGCCCTGGCTGGGCTCAGTTCTGGATGATGATCATTTTTTAAAAATTTTATTTTTGGTGGCTTTGCAAAACAACAACAGCAACAACAACAAAAATAACCAGGCCGCTTCTGCTGTTTTCTGAGGGCTCCTTCTTTGAAAGGCAGATTATTCTAGCCTTTCCCAGCATCGCTGCTTTTCTGCTTAGAGGCGGACTTTCGTTTTTAATAAGAATGACAGAGGTAATAATTGGGGGCAAAATTGTATGACATCCGTGGTAAATATCTTAATACACACACAAAAAAAATCCCAATTAAGTCTTAGGAGGACTTCGGTTCCGGAAGTTTTTTCCGTATGATTATTTGGAAGGCTGTTTATTTATCTCATCAATTTCTGCAGCTTGCCTCTTTCAGTCAAGGACTCATGTCTTTCTTACACCTAATCTGATATCTTGATACTGTTTGACTTGCTTAACCTTAGAGAACTTGATTATTAAGTAGCATTTGAGGGATGTTTCGACCTGTGCTATATAGGGCTTGTGGACCTAAAATTGCTGAACAGACACCGTTAAAACATTGCAGATGTTATTAAGTTTTCAGTTGTTAGTATATCCCGGTTGCTAAAAATGACACCAAAAGGCCTCAAGAATTTCTGAAATTGTTAGCAAAGAATTCCATAGATGCCTTTGTTTATCATAACAGGACAAATAAATAAAACAGCACTGGTAATATGGCTTTAAATTATAGTTGCGGTTTGCTGGTATTTTAAACCCTACCAAGTCCCCCCCCCCCCCAAAAAAAAATAATAATTGTCTTTATTTTAGATTTATTACATTTGTGTACAAAAGGCACATCCCTTTCCAGCTCTAGGAATTCTGGAAGTTGTAGTCCATACATCTTAAAGTTGAGAAATACTGAGATAGACAGAACAAAAAATACAACGGGGAACCGGGTTTCATTTTGGCATCTTGTTTAATGAAGCAAACAAGTGTAGTGTGCTATATTTTGTGATTAAGATCAGTTCTTTCCATCTGCTGCAAACAACCTTGTTGTGTAAAATGTCTCCAGTCTTGCTGGGTGATATTTTCAATTATAGTGGGGATTTTTTTGTGTTTGTGTATGTGTGTCGTGTATCTTTCAGGTGACAGGAAATACCCCGATGATAATGAATTAAGAGGGTGGAGGATATTGGCATAATTG
>NW_015423332.1:0-1351 GCF_001527695.2 Protobothrops mucrosquamatus | reverse complement strand
AGCGGGACTGGCCTAGGGGATTTTATAGGGGTTTTAATTACTTTTAATTGGACATATTCAAATATTTCGTTTTAATTAAATTTTTAATTAAGCATAATATGTATATATGTTAGTATTTTATCTAATTTGTCAGCCGCCCTGAGTCCGAAAGGAGAAGGGCGGGATATAAATGCAATTAATAAATAAATAAATAAATAAAAAAAAACTCCCTCTCATAAATGGTTTGAATCTTATTTGAATTGGGTAGGTCTGTCTCTATTGCAATGTACTAAAAAAAGCAAATTTTATGTTCAGGTTCAATTTGTAGTTACAAATTCAAATATTTACTATGCAAAATCATATTTATCAATCATGATTTTATTTAAGGAACTAAAATTATTTTACTGAAGAAATATCATCTCAGAAAAAGTCAATTGTTTGCATTAAATATTTTATTTTCTTCCCCCATCCCCTTCCAGGATCAACAACAATTAAAAGTAACTCACTTGACTTCACAGGAATGAATGCTTAATTCTTTGTATAGGTATCCACTAGTAAGATTATACACCAAGACCGACCCATTGCTTGTTCCTGTAAAGAATAATTTTCATTATGTATAAAGATGACAATTTATATTAATGTTTTACATTCAACTTTGCAAATAAAAATGAGTCTGTTGAATTAATTTTCCTAATTCTTCTACAGCAGCAATAGCAAATTACCAATGTGAGTTTACAAAGTTGATGTGAACCCTCTATATCAGAGGTCCCCAACCTTTTGAGCACCAGGGACCAGTTCTGTGGAGAGAGGTTTTTCTGCGGACTGGAAGAGGCATGGATTCATGTACTGCCTGATGGGGCTTTGCTTGTTTGCGCGGACCGGTTTTTGGCATGCCGTGGCCCGGTGTCAGTCCACGGACCGGGGGTTGGGGACCCCTGCTCTATATAGGCATAGATGGGTGCTAAAGAAAGAAACATCCTTAATGCTCCTAATTTCTACTTAATCAAGGATCAAGAAAGTATTCAAAGATAAAGACAATCTCTAACCTCCCAGGAAGATGTATAATTTATTCAAGGCAATTGGTAGGTATTGAACTTTCTGACACACTATTACAGAACATAAATTGTTCTTATTTATAAACAGAAGCTTTCTTAACACGATACAGAGTAATCAGAGTAAATGTTTTCTTTAACCTGGATAAGAAGAAAATTCACTGTAGGGTCAATGGACAGGGATCACAGGAATCAGATGGTACGATAATACTGGGAAGATAATCAGCTCCTCATCATACAGCTTTAAATAACCCCTTTTAGCACTGATTCTGAATTCTGAAGTGCCACTCGAGAGAATTTCACCTGGCATTAATAATTAT
>NW_015423331.1:0-1351 GCF_001527695.2 Protobothrops mucrosquamatus | reverse complement strand
CTCGGGCAGGGTCGCCTAGGAAACGGGCCAGGGGCGCGCCGACCGAGCCTCCCTATGGCCGCGGTTGTGAGCCAGGCAGGGGCAGAGAGCTGCGAGTGCGAGCGCGCCCCCCCAGATGTTGCGCCCGGTGCGGCCGGCCCGGAAAAAGGTGCCGGAACGCGGTTCCGCCGCGTTCCGGCTGAAAAAAAGCCCTGGTTTTGCCATTGCTGGCAATGTGATGGGCGCAGCTTCCACGTGGTGCGTCCAGCCTGCGGGCTGGCAGTTTGACACCCCTGCTCTATACCATTTCAGACAATGGTTGTCCAGTCTCTTAAAAATTTCCAGTGTTGGACCATTCACAACTTCTGGAGGCAAGTTGTTCCATTGATTAATTGTTCTAACTGTCAGGAAATCTCTCCTTAGTTCTAGGTTGCTTCTCTCTTTGATTAGTTTCCATCCATTGCTTCTTGTCACGTGCTTTGGAGAATAGCTTAACTCCCTCTTCTTTGTGGCAATCCCTGAGATATTGGAACACTGCTATCAGGTCCACCCCTAGACCTTCTTTTCATTAAACTAGACATATCCCATTCCAGCAACCGTTCCTTATATGTTTTAGCCTCCAGTCCCTTAATCATCTTTCTTGCTCTTCTCTGTACTCTTTCTAGAGTCTCAACATCTTTTTTACATTGTGGTGACCAAAACTGGATGCAGTATTCCAAATGTGGCCTTACCAAGGCATTATAAAGTGGTATTAATACTTCACGTAATCTTGATTCTATCCCTCTGTCAATGCAGCCTAGCACTGTGTTGGCTTTTTTGGCAGCTGCAACTTTGCAATGAACTTTCCCACTGCTAAAATATGTGATGTTTCCATAATTATGACTGTTAATGTCCAACTATCACAAAAGAGGGAGTTTGCAATAATGATTGCCACTGGAAAAAAATAGGTGCATCATTTAGCTGCCAGCATTTCCATGGATAATGATATTACTATTGACTATAATCCATGACAAAAGAGTAACTCCTATTGTAATCTTGTAATTTATAGTAAATAAATTAAATTCTTATTTGTTTCTTACAGCTGGAGGTTGCCAGCCTAATCTCTATAGGACATGTCAAGACTATGGCTCAACAGTTCATCTATTTCAACTTCACTGAAAATGTAAATCCATGAAAATTCAATTCTGATTTAATAATTTTGTTTATATAATTAATTAAATATAACTAAATAATTCTGTAAATTCAATAAAATATTTTGGACTGCAAGTCTTTGCTTGTGAAGAGTAAGCATTAAGAATAA
This sequence comes from Protobothrops mucrosquamatus, assembly GCF_001527695.2. Taxonomy (NCBI): domain Eukaryota; kingdom Metazoa; phylum Chordata; class Lepidosauria; order Squamata; family Viperidae; genus Protobothrops; species Protobothrops mucrosquamatus. The sequence goes on along the minus strand of NW_015423331.1, from coordinate 72 downwards.
TAGACAATGGCATAAAATAACAGAAACATTCTGAAATGAAGCCTAGTAATTTCAAAAGATAATAATCTCAAT
>NW_015423330.1:0-1351 GCF_001527695.2 Protobothrops mucrosquamatus | reverse complement strand
TTTTTTCCTTACAGAAGAGAAAAATAGCTCATTGGGAAGCAAATTTTAGGGCCATTTTTTGAAGTTTTGAATAATCTGGTTAGATGTAAGAAACAAAGGAGTTTGAACAGTGGTGGGATTCAGCTGGTTCGCACCAGTTCGGCAGAACCGGCAGCTAATTTTTTGTTGAGTTCTGGCCCAGGCCCAGTATTGACTTCTGGAAGCGGCATCCACACAGAGAACTGGTTGTTCACACATTTGAATCCCACCACCGAGTTTGAAGGCATAACTTTCATCTCTGATAATCTCTTATATCTCTCAACTTAATCTCTCAAAACTGGACTGATTCGTTCCAGTTTTGGAGGGATTTATTGACTATTATTTTGCACAGTCATTTTTAAAAAAATGTTTTGAGATTTGTTTGAACATACTCAGCAAAAAATACTAATTTTTCCATGCAGGTCCCCATCGCTATTATACAATGCTCTTTCATAAACCAAGAAGAGGGAGTCAAGCTATTTTCCAAGGCGCCTGAAGGCAGGACGAGAAGCAATGGGTGGAAACTAAGCAAGGAGAGAAGCAACCTAGAACTAAGGAGAAACTTCCTGACAGTTAGAACAATTAACCAGTGGAACAACCTGCCTCCAGAAGCGGTGAATGCTCCAACATTGGAAATTTTTAAGAAGAGACTGGACAGCCATTTGTCTGAAATGGTATAGGGTTTCCTGCCTGAGCAGGGGGTTGGACTAGATGACCTCCAAGGTCCCTTCCAACTTTTTATTATTATTATTATTATTATTATTATTATTATTATTATTATTATTATTATTATTATTATTATTATTATTATTATTATTAGTATTAGTATATTTTTGAAAAGAAGGAAGTTTCTTCTGAACTAGAAATGATTAACCTGAGCATGAGCAAAGTGATCCTGAGCATTAACAGGAATTTCCACTTTGATCTGGATTTGAATTCAAAGCAAAAATGGAGTAAGGTTTACAATTACAGATTTCTTGTTATACTCTCAAATTTAATAAAAATGCATTTGTATATAACTTTAAAAGAAGCAATAGATAATGTAATTTCCTACAGTGTACCATTTGGCTCTGTTGCATGCTACTATGGGATGTAGTGATAGCTAATGCCTTGGTCGTATACAAGAAAAAAAAAGTGTGTGTGTGTGTGTGTAATGTGTATATGTGAAAAGTAGATCATTAGCAATTTCAATGGATTTTTTTGCCTTTAATAATCCGAATTCTGCTGATAACTAAAACGAATAGAATGAGAAATGAATATGCGTACACTGTATCTCCAGAGTACAAGCTGTCACTGATACATTCCACAGCTATATTAAAGTTCAGAGATGATA
>NW_015423329.1:0-1351 GCF_001527695.2 Protobothrops mucrosquamatus | reverse complement strand
GATTTTAGGTAGGGATGATTTTAAGAAAATTTTAATTGACACACAGCTTCGAATATTTGGCTTTTAATTTGGTTTTATGGGGTTTTTTTGTTCTTTGATGTATTTTGTTTGTCTGTTTTAATATGCTGTGCACCGCCCTGAGTCCTACGGGAGAAGGGCGGTATATAAATTAAATTATTAAATTAAATTAAATTAAATTTGTATATGTAGCCATACACTCTGAGAGAAAAGAACAGTTGAAATCTGGTTGTTTGCCTCATTCTCCTCTTCATCTACACCAGAGTCACTGAACATTTTATCCTTGACAGAACATTTCATGTAAGGAAGCATAATCTCTCTCAAACTACAAACCCTGGAATCAGTCACATAAGAATATTCTGCAACAAATCGATCATGCTGATGCTTCTGCCTGGTTTCAGAAAACCTCACAGTGGAGACCCTTGTAGGTATGATATACTTTTCTATATATATTTTCAGGCATAACTTACACTCCAGTTGTTATTCTTTTTCTGTCCTGTAAATAGGGTTATTGATTAGCTGGTTCCTTTTTACTCTCCATGCTTAGGATTTAATAGCGATTTAGTTGCATTTTGCTGGTGGAAGAATGTGCTGCCCTGAAGTCAAATTAAAAAAAAACGTTGCATATCACTTTTAAAGATCAAAGATTTTTCAATAGTCTGACTGGCAGGTGCATGGCTTAGATATATAGCCAGCTACATAGAAAGGCAAAAAAAAGTTAAAACTCCAAACTGGCACACAGATTTTGAAAAAAAAAAGTATAAAAAATATCAGAGAAGGTGGAGGGTGCCTTGGGGGGAACATGGCAATAGATTCTGCTAGAGTGAAAGGGAACTGGATGGGTTGTGGAGCAGAGGATGCAGCAGCTAAATAACAGGATAACAGAATTAAAAGAGTTCCTGGAGGTCTTCTAGTCTAAACCCTTGCTCAAGCAGGAAACCCTATCCTATACCATTTTAGACAAATGATTATCTGATCTCTTCTTAAAAACCTCCAGTGTTGGAACACGGCACAACTTCTGGAGGTAAGTCATTCCACTGATTAATTAACTGTCAGAAAATTTCTCCTAATCAAGTTCTCTCCTTGATTAGTTTTCACACATTGCTTCTTGTCTTGCCTTCAGGTGCTTTGGCGAATAGGTTGACTCCCTCTTCTTTGTGGCAGCCTCTTCAATATTGGAACACTGCTATCATGTCATCCCTAATCCTTTTTTTCATTAAATGAGAGCCAGGAATCAGGGGGAAGATGCCCAGGGCAGCTAAAGCCAGAGTAGGAATCTGCAGAGATAGCAGAAAGAAAAATGCACCTGTGGACAGCAAATACCATGTGAGTC
>NW_015423328.1:0-1351 GCF_001527695.2 Protobothrops mucrosquamatus | reverse complement strand
ATCTGCTATTAACATATTAAATTGTTCCCTGAGCACAGTAATAGATACTTTTAAATTATTATCCAGTGGATTTAAAATAAAAGCCTGTTCTTTCAATTTAATCTCTTCCTCTAACTCTTTACGTTTTTGCATTTGTTTACGCTTATGAACATTATTCATATAAATCAAATTACCTCTCATATATGCTTTACTAGCATCCCAGACCATTGAAATTGAAGTACCTTTGTGCATATTCAACAAGAAAAATTCTTTCAATTGACCTCTACATTTCTGTAAATTTATATCATATCTAAATAAATTTTCATTCAATCTCCTAGTTCTTCTGCTCCCTTCTTCAGCAAATAACTCCATCCATACCGGACTATGATCTGACAATGTCCTGGGAAAAATCTTAATATTCTTCACCCTAGAACAAAAATCATTAGTAATTAAAAAAAATCAATTCTAGAATAAGATTGGTGCCTATCCGAAAAGAAAGTAAAATCCCTTTCTTCCATATTTCTCTCTTGCCATATGTCTTTTAGTTCCAGTTCATCCTTCAAATCAAAAAAAGTTTTAGGCAATATTGAATTAAGCGTTTTACAAGAACCTTTCTTATCGTTTCTTGAATCTAAAACACCATTCCAATCCCCCATCATAATAACTGATTTGTAATCCAGTTGATTTAATTTCCGATATAACAATTTATAAAACTGTTTCTGCTGTTGATTTGGGGTGTATAATCCAATAATAAGACATTTCTTCCCATTCAATAGTATTTCAACAAAAACATATCTTCCTTCTGAATCAGCATCAATCAATGTGGGCTGAAAATCTTTCCTGATATAAATAACTACTCCACCTCTTTTCTGTGGTGCAGGTGCCATAAAATGTATACCCAACTGTGAATTAGACAAATATTTTTGATCTTTAGCTGTAATATGAGTTTCTCGTAAACAAACAACATCATTTTTATGTTGTTTCAAATAATAAAATATCTTTTTTCTTTTCTGTGGAGAATTCAAACCATTAATATTCCATGTCAGGAACCTTGCCATCTTTAGCGGCAGTGAGCCTCTGGAACACTCCTTGTAAATCAGCTGTTACTGATTTCTTCGGCCTCGCCCCTCCCACTGGCTCCAAGATGACTTGCTGTGCAACGGGTACATCCATTTTTTGTTGCTCTCTTTCTTTGCGTTTATGAGCTGCACGGGTCATTCTTTGTGATTTGGGATCTTCTTTAATTTCCATAAATTGTTGCTTGACTTGCTCTTGATTTTGTAATTCTATGAAACTTGATGACAATATAGCTCCTTCAGCCACTTTATCTTCACAAGTTCTTTCCTTTCTGGTGCCTTGTGGAGATGATGGA
>NW_015423327.1:0-1351 GCF_001527695.2 Protobothrops mucrosquamatus | reverse complement strand
CCAGGTTCTAACTTGGATGATTCCACTCAGTTTCCAAGTCTCAGTAAGGTCAGCCAGGTGCTGCCTGCTAATATGGGGACAATAAAATCAGCCTCTTTGACAGAATTCTTGGAAGTAGGATTGCTGATGACCCAGTTATTGCCTTCTGCATGTACAGTTTTTACACTACCTTGCTGTGACGTGGTTTTCTGTGCTATGACAAGCTTCATTGGCCAATTCCTGGAAATAAAATTGTTGCCAATAAAACTGTTCCCAAATCAGGTTCTGTTTTTTTTAAAGACCACTCTTTGCTATCATAATACTAACTCATCTTTTTAAGAAGTACTTAGAAAAGTGTTGAAATTATGTGTGAGCACCGTATGTATTTATTTTTGCTCCCTTTGGGGAATTGGCCTGCAAAACAAAGGGGCATTTATGTCCCTTCTGCCAACTTTCTCACCCAGGTGGGTTTCTCAAGGTATCTCAGCCACAGTTAAATACATCTGGAATGCACAACCTTCTAGGAAATTCCACAACCTGTTTGCGATAAAGTGGCAGCAAGTTCCATGGGGTGGGTGAGGCAGCGCTGCGTCCCCCTTAAGCTTAAGAAGGTCACCTCGCTATCCTGGTGGTAGGAATTAGGCTTCTAAACAAAGAGCAGAGCCTGCAAATTGGATTGAGCAAGTCCTGGGCTCAAGAGGAAGCCGGATCTGTAAGGATTGTTATGCTAATCACCCAAAGCTACACTCCAGCCTGCTTCTGGCTCACCGAGGGAGCAGGAGGGGCTGTTGGGAGCCAACATATCTATCAGCCTCTCTGTCTGCTTTCCCTGAACTCAGCTGTCAGCTGCACATTTCAGTTTCGGCCCCTGAAAGGTACTCTGGCGTTTTCCAGCCTCTCCGTTGAGCAGAACAGAAAGCATTGCTCACCCTGTGGCTTTTAAAGGCTCGGCAGCCCAAACCACAGGGAGGCTGGTTTCAGGGTTATACCCTGTGCACAAAGCGAGAGGCAGGATCCTTTGAAATAAGCGACCCCAGACCTGCCCTTTTGCTGAAGAATGCGAGGGGAGCCTTTACTGGACCAGACAAAGTTTTCACGGAAGTTGTCTCTAGAGCAGGGGTAGGCCACCTTGGCTCTTTTATGACTGGTGGACTTCAACTCCCAGAATTCCTGAGCCAGCATGGGGAAACTATGGCCCCTTCATGATTCTTGGACTTCAACTCCCAGAATTCCTGAGCCAGCATGGGGGAACTATGGCCCCTTCATGATTCTTGGACTTCAACTCCCAGAATTCCTGAGCCAGCATGGGGGAACTATGGCCCCTTCATGATTCTTGGACTTCAACTCCCAGAATTCCTGAGCCAGCATGGGG
>NW_015423326.1:0-1351 GCF_001527695.2 Protobothrops mucrosquamatus | reverse complement strand
ATGATGACTGGCCACAGCAGAACAGCAGCACTGAACTTCACTAAAACTTTGCCAAATTGTAATTCCAAGGGAATTACGGTTCCGAGATTTTGGATGCATTCCGTAAGGTACATCTGAGGTATGTTGATTCAAAAATTGCTGCCCTGCGGTGCACCATTTCACTCAACTGAAAGTTACATACAATCAGACAAGACAGATTCGGCAGATTATAGATTGTGATAATACTACAACAGAAGGGTATAAACTGCTGACATACAAGCTCCCAAAAATAAACTTCCTAAATGCAAGTCCAAAATATATACCCACAGAGAAGGATCTCTGTTGGTTCTCTCTTTGAAACCCTGTCTCTGAATAGCTTCCTTCCTCTCAGAAAGGCTCAGTAACTCTGGGAAAGACACAGAGAGTAGTTTCCTCTGAGAATGGGCAATTCTTTATGTGCTTGAAAAGGAAAATCTGTCTTGGATGGAGTGTTCCTACAATTCTAATTCACAACTGGGACATAGCTAAACTAGAAGTTAAGAAACAAGCTGTACAAATGTTTTTTTTCAGACTGATAAGCAAATGAAAGGGATCTTGAGGCTTTGAGTATCCTTTTCTACTCTTTCAAAATCTGTCTTTGGGAATTGTAAAAGGATAGGAGCGGCTCAATTGTCCACCAGTATTCAAATTACCTTTATGAGGATACCGTTGAAATGGATATATAACAAGCTAACTTCAGTTTCCTTTATTTACGGGTTGGGTTATTTATGCCCGCCCCATAAATAACCCTGCCATTTTCAGAGCATATTAATTAAAACACCCAAGGAGCAATTGCAGGCATTTAACATCATTTTCATTAAGCTGTTTCCATGGTGCTGCATTTATTACTCTTATTCCTAAGTGAAGTAAAAGAAAATGACGAAAAAGAAATCTATTAGCTCTGGAATGAGTAACTGCAAACTGTGACACTTGACTAGACAACACTGAGAAGAAATTCAATAAATTGCTGCTTTGGGAATTTGTTCTAATGGACTGCAAAAGCTGGCAGGCTAGTGCACTAATACAATGTGTGTGTGTGTATGTGTAGAGAGAGAGAGAGAGAGATAAACTATAATACTGGGTTACTCTCAGAAGCTAGATAGATAGATAGATAGATAATTTAATTTGTATACTGCCCTTCTCCCATAGGACTCAGGGCGGTTCACAGCATATTAAAAACAAATAATATACACACAATACAAAAAATGCAAAATACAAAAATACAGAAATACAAAAAATAAACCCCGATAAAAGCCGAATTAAAACCAAATATTACCAGCTGTGTTTCCAATTAAAATACTTTTAAAATTATCCCTACCTAAAATCCTCCCTA
>NW_015423325.1:0-1351 GCF_001527695.2 Protobothrops mucrosquamatus | reverse complement strand
TCACAGCCCGTTTCTGGCAGGGGTTGATGCAGGCGTTAGACGTCAAGATCTGCCTCTCGTCCGCACATCATCCCCAAACTGACGGAGGGACCGAGAAGGTCATTGGAATCCTGGAACAATATCTGCGCTGCTATGTCAATCAGCAGCAGAACAATTGGGTGGACTATCTGGCGGTGGCTGAGTTTGCGTTCAATAACTCACAGCACACCTCCACGCAGATGACACCATTCTTAGCCAATGTGGGCTTTCACCCTCGGTTTTTCCCTCTTTCCCCACTAGACGCACCGGGACCACCAGCGAACGACTACATGGCAGAGTTACAGGCGATCCATCAATTGGTGCAGCGACAGTTAGAGAAGGCCAAGGCTGACTACAAAAGGTTTGCTGATCGGTCGAGGCGGGATACGCCTCTACTATCGGTGGGAGACCGGGTATGACTGTCCACCAGGAACCTACCGTCCACCCGGCCAGTCAAGAAATTAGACCACCGATATATAGGACCGTTCCCCATCGAGGCTGTCATCAATCCGGTCGCCTATCGCTTAACTCTGCCACGTTCCATGCGGGTACATCCGGTCTTTCACCGCTCTCTGTTGGTCCCTGAGCAACCGGCGTGTCCACTCCGCCGAGCCGAACCTCCCCCACCAGAACAACGTGATGGAGACAGTGCTCCCGAGTACGAGGTTGCCAGCATTCGGGACTCCCATTGGGTGAAAGGTCGCTTCCAGTATCTGATTGAATGGAAAGGTTACGGACCGGAGGAGTTCACCTGGGAGGATGCGACCACCGTTCATGCTCCTGCTTTGGTGACCGCCTTTCATGACCAATTCCCATCCCGACCGCATCCGGATCGGCAGACCCGGGGGAAGGGCCCTGCGGTGTGGGATAGTGTTGTGATTCCGTGCCAGCCTGTGTTCCCAACAGCTGAGTCTGAGGAATCTGAGGAGGAGGTGGAGGAGGCCGTTGAGGGGCCATCAGGGTCAGTGGGAGGCTCTGATGAATTACAAGACTCACGGCTTGATGAACAGCCTGGCCCCTCCAGTCGTGTTTCTGATGAAGCTCAGCTGTGTGAGGAGCAGGAGTCAGATTCGGAAGGCTCACACCTGGATGAGCTAATTGATGCTCGCAGACGTCGTCAAGTAGCAAGAAAACAACAACAACAGTCTATGTGACTACTCCAAAGTAAAAGGAGAAGGCAATGAGAGGCAACGCCCTGGGACTGCTGTATAAAAAGGGGAGGTGTGGGCGTTGCTGGTTGCTGAAGGCAACCGTTTGCAAAGTGCTTCTTGGAATCCTGGTCTGTTCGTCTTGTTTGCAACGTGTTCCTGTGGACTATTTCCTTCCTTTGGAC
>NW_015423324.1:0-1351 GCF_001527695.2 Protobothrops mucrosquamatus | reverse complement strand
TCTCTCTCAGCTCCTCAGTAAACCAAGGAGCTAATTGAGATCTACGCCGGGTCAGAGGCCGCAGCGGCACGACTCGGTCCAGTGCCGCGGCCGCGGCCGCATCCCAGGCCGCGGCCTGATCTTCCGCCGAGTCATGACCTAACGCCTCCGGATATGGCCCAAGCTCCGTCAGGAACCTCTCCGGGTCCATCAGGAGCCTTCTCTCCTTGATTAGTTTCCATCTATTGTTTTTTGTCTCGCCTTCTGGTGCTATGGAAAATAAGTTGACCTCCTCTTCTTTGTGGCAGCCCTTCAAATACCGGAATACTGCTATCATATCACTCCTAGTCATTCTCTAGACTGGCCATATCCAATTCCTGCAACCATTCTTCATATGTTTTTGTCTCCAGGCTCTTAATCATCTTAGTTGCTCTTCTTCGCACTTTTTCCAAAGTCTCAACATCTTTTTTTGTAATGTGGTGACCAAAACTGGATGCAGTATTACCTGGTGTGATCTGGAATATAAAGATTTATAATGCGGTACTAATGCTTTCTGTGATTTTGGTTCTATGCCTCTGTGTATACAATGAAGGATTGTATTAGCTTTTTTGGCTGTTGCTTGTGGCTTATATTTGACTGATTGTCCACTAGGACTCCAAGGTTCCTCTCACAGTTACTGTTTTTGAGCCATGTTTTGCCTAATTTGTACTTGAACCTTTTTTGAGGGGATTTTGCATGTGTGTGTGTATGTGTGTGTATAAATACATATATGTATACTGTTTTGCTTTGCATGTGGTTATGTGGTTCTTGGACTTATTTTCCAGTTTTGTGAATGCAATGCAAATATTCAGTTTGGAGATTAGAACTTGAAAGGAACCTCCAAAGTGAATCATAGAAAGCATCTTTCTCCAAACATGTATAAGAAATGACTCACACAGGCTTCCGGTGGTGACAGCTGGCATCGCATGGCGGCTTTTTTAGCCGCCCGTCCGGGAGCGCGTCAAAGCTTGAAGAGACAGCGTCTGCCAGCTGTCTCTCGGCTAGGAACCTCGTCCCTCAGGCAAAGAGGGGGAGGTGAGTGAGTCCGGATAGGGTTAGAGCTTCCTTTCACCCCGGTTTTGTCTTAATCCGGGATGAAAGATGTTAGTTCGCCCGGAGTCTGGACACTCTCCACGCCCCGAGACGCCTTCGCTCCTTGCTTGTGGAGCGAAGCCAGATGCAGCTCCCACCTCTGTGATCGAAGGTATTTGATTTAAAATTATAAACAGACAGAACTGAACAGGAGGCTGGAATTGTAATGGATTTATTGGGACTTTAACTTTGAAAATTATCAACATCTTCTTTATTTACTGAGGATTTAAAGTGAGAGAAA
>NW_015423323.1:0-1351 GCF_001527695.2 Protobothrops mucrosquamatus | reverse complement strand
AGTTCAGTGTTTTTCAATTTTAAGATATGTGGACTTCAACTCCCGGAATTCTGGGAGTTGAAATTACTCCATGCCAGCTAGGAAATTCTGGAAATTGAAATCCGTACATCTTGAAGTGGCCAAATTTGAAAAGCAGTTTCAGTAGCTTGCACGCTTAACGGATTTGTGCTGCATGGGTTTTATTTAAGTGAAGCAGTTTTGGGCTGCCACATGGGGAAATAGGCAACCCTGAACTTTGTGCATTTGATCAAGCAGGTGTCATGAAATCGCAGGGTGCAATACTTTTTTTTCCTTTTTCCTGAGATGATGTTTGGCTTTGATCAGAGCACCAGAATTTCCACCGTTTTTTCAACTATTCCAACATTCCCAGGGAGAGGGGCGGTTAAGAAATATGAAATATAAATAAATATACAGGACACATCTGCAAGGGAAGTCGGCTTTATGAAATACAGATTGCAGTTCTTCCCGTCCCTAGCTTTGCCCCCCAACTCCCCCAGGATTTGGAAGGGCAACTCCCATCATCCGCAGCCACTATTGCGCCTGTATTCCGGCGAGTCGCCTTTAAATCTGGGCAGCGGTGGGCGGGGCCTAGAGCAACTTGCCTCTCTCAGCATGGCGGCAGCGCCGCCGAGGAGGCCACTCCCACCAGGGCCCGCCGGTGACGTCACCCACCTTTGACAGCTTCCAGCCCCCTTCTCTCTTTTCATTGGCCGCCGGGAGACAGACCCTCCCCGGAGGCGCCCAATCCGCTTCGCCGTGCGCCCGACCTTTCAAGGAGGGCGGCGGGAGGCTTCCCCCCCCCCGCCGCTAATCCGTCCAGTATTTCTCCCTCCCGCCGCGGCCGAGGAGCAGACTTCGAGGCCGGGAGGGCAGCGCGAGGCACGACCGGGGTGTGGGGAGGGGTAGCATGCGCCCCTGGAGCCGTTGCCGGGAGACCCCGCAGCAGCTCTTCCGCCTCCTCGCGCGCGGCCCTCCTCCTTCCGGCCGGCCGCGGCCTAGCGCCGTCGCCATGGCAACCGAGGCCTACCCGGGCCTGGACGAAGCGCTCCGGCGGGTCGTCCCGCCGCTGCCGCCCTACGAGACCCGCGAGAAGGCGGCGGCGCCGGCCGGGGCGGCGCTGGAGCAGCGGAGCGCCGAGTTCATGCGCTTCTACCGGTCGCTGGGCGGCGGCGGCGGCGGCGGGGCGCGGGCCGAGCTGCTGCGGCGCCTGGCGGGCGACTTCGGCGTGGAGCACGGGCGGGTGGCGGAGGGCAGCGCGCGGGTGCTGCGGCTGCAGGAGGGCGAGCCCGGCGCGCTGCTGCAGGCCGAGGACCGGCTGCGCCACGCGCTGACCCCGCGCTACCGGGGCCTC
>NW_015423322.1:0-1351 GCF_001527695.2 Protobothrops mucrosquamatus | reverse complement strand
TTTCAGCAAGCGGGTCTGGCCTAGGGAGAATTTTAAATAGGGACAATTTTAATTAGAATTTTAATGGTAACACAGCGATAAATATTTGTTTTTAATTGGTTTTTATTGGGGATAGTGTTTGTATCGTTTTAATATGCTGTAAGCCGCCCTGAGTCCTGTTGGGAGAAGGGCGGCATATAAGTTTAATAAAATAAATAAATAAATAAATAAATAAATAAATAAATAAATAAATAAATAAATCTATCTACCTACCTACTTATCTGTCTGTCTGTCTGTCTGTCTGTCTGTCTATCTATCTATCTATCTATCTATCTATCTATCTATCTATCTATCTATCTACCTACCTACCTACCTACCTACCTACCTACCTACCTACCCACCCACCCACCCACCCATCTATCTATCTCGCCGTCTACTCGCACATGGCGACTGAAGGCAGCTTACATCAATAACAACCTATAAAAAATAAAATAACAAGAGGAAAAATAAAATAATATAATCACCCCCACCCCATCCCAGCAACAGCACACATTAAACTAGCCATTTGCTGGGCTCTATTCGGCTTTGAGTTCCCCGGGCCCGCTGGCAGAACCAGGTTTTCAGTGCCTTCCGGAAGAATGCTAAAATCGGGGCCAGGCTAATCTCTGAGGGAATGACGTTCCAGAGAGAGGGAGCCACCACAGAGAAGGCCCTTCTTCTGGGTCCTGCCAGACACATCTCCTTAGGGGACGGGACCCACAACATTCCTTGCCTCCCCGCTCTAGTGGGTCGGGTAGATGTGACCGGCAAGAGACGGTCCCTCAGATAACCTGGTCCCAAACCGTAAAGGGCTTTAGAGGTGACAACCAGCACCTTGAATTGCACCCGGAAACAAATTGGCAACCAATGCAAGCTCCTGCAAGAGAGGTGTCACATGTGCACACCGAGGTCTGCACAAAACCATGCGGGCTGCTACATTTTGTACCAACTGGAACTTCCGGATGCTCTTCAGGGGCAGCCCCAGTTAACTGTATTTTTGGTATTTACAGCAGCTTTCCCCCAATCTGATATCTTGCAGTAGGTGCTAAAGCAGTGCTTCTCAACCGTGGTCAGTTTAAGATAAGTGGACTTTAACTCCCAGAATTAAACAAGCATAATATTATATCTGAGAGAGGTGTGATGGCTCAGCGCTTAAAGACATTGAACTTGTCAGCTGGAAAGCCCGGGTTCGAAACCTGAGCACTGCACAATGGGGTAAATTTCCATTCCTGTCCCAGGTCCTGCCCACCTAGCAGTTCAAAAGCATGCGAATGCGAGTAGATAAATAGGTACCAGTTTGGTGGGAAGTTAACGGCGTTCCCTGCACCTTTGG
>NW_015423321.1:0-1351 GCF_001527695.2 Protobothrops mucrosquamatus | reverse complement strand
AAAGATTTTTAAAGCAGATGGAAAAGAGCACAGTAGGAATCAATTGGCTAGATTCATACATCAATCTAAAGTACTAACTTAGAATACTGGTAGTACATGAAATCAGCCACTGTTTTGCAGTGTGAGGCAATACTACACCATTCATAAACTGGGTTGTGTAAATTATCCAGATGAATTTCTGAATCAAAAGTAAACCTTAGTGACTTCCAAGTGAATGAATAATTCTGAACTGCTTCAGACAATTATAGAGGTGATGATGGTATTTATCATTTTTTCCAGAGTCAGGTAAATGCCATTACTGTATATTTACTGTATACTGCTGTTTAGTTAGTGTATTTGAAATATACAAGTACTTTATATCATTTGATGATCATATATTAATTTTACAAATAGGTAGCAGAATTAATTACCATATTGATAATATCACATTTCCCCATTACCCCCTTTTTTAAAAATACTTTTAACACAAACAGTAGGAATTGAACAAGGTATACAAAACATGCGTTCTTAACTGTGGTTACTCATCTAAACTACAGTCCAGCATAGTTCGGGCCTCCCTACAATAAACTTTGGGGGGCTGGGGGCCGTGAATCACAAACTGGAGAATGTAGCCTTGTGCCAAGCAGAATTAAGACACACCTAAAGCCTGTATCCCTTCTTCTGCATAGGACTAATCTCTGCTGCATTCTCTGCTGCACTTACTGAGATTGGTAGGTTGACAACCCAGCAGACCTTTCCACTATCCCACGTTAATGACATCTCCGTACATTTACGACTACAACCAAGACTTTTACGTTGCTCTGATTCAAAGCATCCTAGGGCAGTTATGACGAACCTATGGCACGGGTGCCAAAGGTGGCACTCAGCCCTCTCTGTGGGCACGCGCACCGTCGCCCCAGTGCTAGGCCTTCAGCTGGATTTTATAAAACCTTTTCACTTTAGGCCTCCGCCACCATGTCCAAAAAAAAAAAGGTTCAATCAATCAGTCAATTTCAACTTTATTTATTTATTTATTTATTTATTTAATTTTTATCCCGCCCTTCTCCTTACGGACTCAGGGCGGCTGACAGCCTTATAAAACAGATACAACAATAAAAATACCCAATTTAAAACCTAATTAAAAAGAAATATTTACTGTGGCCTATATCAATTAAATTACTCTTAAAACCCCACTAAAAATTCCCCTAGGCCAATCCCGCTTGTTGGAAGAGCCATGTCTTTAGGGCGCGGCGGAAGGAGGGGAGATCCGGGATCACCCGGATCTCTGGGGGTAGTTCGTTCCAGAGGGTGGGAGCTCCCACAGAGAAGGCCCTCCCCCTGGAGGTCGCCAGCCGGCACTGTCTGGCTGACA
>NW_015423320.1:0-1351 GCF_001527695.2 Protobothrops mucrosquamatus | reverse complement strand
TCGCCAGCCGGCACTGTCTGGCTGACGGCACCCTGAGGAGACCCACTCTGTGGGAGCGTACCGGCCGATGGGAGGTAATCTGCGGCAGAAGGCGGTCTCGGAGATATCCAGGTCCGATGCCATGGAGCGCTTTGAAGATGATGACCAACACCTTGAAGCGCACCCGGAAGGCCACCGGCAACCAGTGCAGCTCGCGCAGAAACGGTGTTACATGGGAGCAACGAGTCCCTCCCAACACCGCCTGCGCGGCCGCATTCTGGACCAGTTGGAGCCTCCGGGTGCTCCTCAAGGGAAGCCCCATGTAGAGAGCATTACAGTAGTCCAGGCGGGAGGTGACGAGGGCATGGGTGACTGTGCGCAAGGCGTCCAGGTCCAGAAAAGGCCGCAACTGGTAAATCAGGCGTACCTGATAGAACGCCCCCCTGGTCACGGCCGACAACTGGTCTTCCAGTGTCAGCCGTGGATCCAGGAGGACCCCCAGATTGCGTACCCTCTCCGAGGGAGCCAAAATTTCGCCCCCTATCGTCAGCGATGGAGTCAGCTGACTATGCCAAGGCGCCGGCAGCCACAGCCACTCGGAACTAATTAGAACATCTTCAGAACTAAAAGCTTGGAGATAGACAGGTGACATTCTACTTACAGCCATTGGATATGGTTTTTGGATTTCTTGGTGATGAGCTGGATGCCTTCCAGGACATTTGTTATGTCATAGATACGCCTCTTCTGCACCTTTAGTACTTCAGCAGCCCAGTTGAGATCCACAACACCATCAGGAGATTGACTCAATAGTTCTAAGAAGCGCTTGGTGGTCAAGTTGAGAGAAGTTTCATAGCGGGATTTCTCGCCAGGAGACTTTAAACCTGGGGATGAATCAGGGCTTAATTACAACTAGCAAAGCAGCTACAATTCTTAAATAAATTCCAAACTTAAACCATCAATTTGCTCAGCTTGCATATTCATTTGACAAGAAAGCAAGCAATGTTGTTGGAGATAGGCATCCTCTGGCTCAGAATTTAAGAGTTTCTATCATTCTCTCTGTCTCACCTAGCCTGAAAGCTCCAATGACTACCTTAGAAATAGAAAGAGAGAACGAAACACCACTGACCTTTCCCACACTGACCAAGTATGTTTCCAAGATACATTGTGGGGATATGAAAAATAATAATAATAATAATAATAGTAAAGTTGGAAGGGACCTTGAAGGTCATCTAGTCCAACCCCCTGCTCAGGCAGGAAACCCTATACCATTTCGGACAAATGGCTGTCCAGTCTCTTCTTAAAAACTTCCAGTGTTGGAGCATTCACCGCTTCTGGAGGCAGGTTGTTCCACTGGTTAATTGTTCTCACTGTC
>NW_015423319.1:0-1351 GCF_001527695.2 Protobothrops mucrosquamatus | reverse complement strand
GGCCAGATGTTCTGTCTGAGTGGCTGTTCCCACTGCCCATTCCCCAAACTGGTGGATTCCTCTGCTTCTTTTACCTGTGCTGGGGAAGTAAGCACCAATTGTTTTCCATTCTGTGGGCAGGTCCTTGTGGAGAGGTTTCTATTGATTTCCATGAGCAAGGAATTTGATGACAATATAGGTCATCTAGTCTAATGACCTGCTCAGTGCAAGATCAGCAGAAAACAAAAAGCTACCACTGTTTGGCTCTTGTTACTACAATTAGAACAGGGAAACTGGCAAACTCTTTTCTATTTCACTCCAGCACTTACTCTTCAAAGAGCTTAGCAAGCCAAAAGCATTACTGAGTTCTAATGCAGGAAAAGTGGGAAGTGCAAGCAAGTGGGAGTTGCTCCCTTTCTTACTGTACTCGCCCCCTGGAACACACAAATGGATGCACTCACCCCCATTCACAGGTTCCTTTCATCCTTGTCCTTTTTCTCTCTTGCAGCTTTCCACTCACTCCTCTCAGCTATCCCCAGCCTCCTGTCTCTCCACCACTTCTCTTTTTAGTCCATTTGAGAGGAGATCCACTGTTTTACTAATTTACCAGTGGCACATTACATTATATGGTTTTTTTTTTTAAAAAAAACCCACCAATCCAGAAACCAAGAATGAAATGACCATACGGCCTACAGATCACACATACTAACCAGTTAGAGCAGGAACATTGCCTAAAATTAATTTAAGCATAGCAGATGGACCATACGGCATTGCTTGTACCAACAGAAGCAGGGAAACGGAACTTTTGCTATGGAGCAAGAAAAGATGAGGGTAGGTGTTTTCATGGTGGACTGGGGGGAGGGTTGACTATAGCTTTCTGTATTTCTGCCTTCCAGAAGCAGTTAGTGAGTCATTCTTATGCTGGGGCAAACAGGACATGCATGCACTCTTAAGGAAAGAATCCATACTAAAACATCTCTGAGAAATAGCTAAACATATGTAGTAAAAGGAACTTAATACTTCTGTTATAATTGGTTCCAGGACCAGACTTTCCTTCCTTCCTTCCTTCCTTCCTTCCTTCCTTCCTTCCTTTCCCTTCCTTCCTTCCTTCCTTCCTTCCTTCCTATCTATCTATCTATCTATCTATCTATCTATCTATCTATCTATCTATCTATCTATCTATCTATCTATCTCTCCCCCTGAGCAAAATGCATCTTTTATTTTTTCTAGCTACTTGAATTAAACATGCAGGCAAATACCCTGTAAAGAAAATTAAATGCAATTGTACTACTACTGAATACGTCAACCACATTGTCAATATGTGACCTAAGGAGGTAAAAGTTTTCTATCTGTCCATCATCTAGAAGTTTTA
>NW_015423318.1:0-1351 GCF_001527695.2 Protobothrops mucrosquamatus | reverse complement strand
TTCTCACCTACATCGTCCATATAGGACGACTCGGGAACTCAACTCCTACCCCGGGCAGCTCACCGATCCCCTTATGCCCAGGGGAAAGGTATCAAGCCGTTTGGCAGCAGATGCTGGCTGTCAAACCGGCTTTTACGCAAAACAGGCGGGAGGCAGCAAACAGCTGCGACCAGCGAAATCGCCTGCCACCGGAAGTCCGGAAGCCAGTTTCCTGACGTCTTCAGCTACAGCCACACTCAGAATGCTGGAAAAAAGATGAGCCTGTTAATACAGCTAACAGCAGGAAAATCCAAAGACATTCAGCCAATGCCTTGCCTCCCATCTATGTTCTCATTTCATAGTGTGATGGTTTCCCATCTAGTCCAATTAGATATTATGGCCAGTGGGTCTTGCAAACCCCAAAGTCACTGTCCCTTTGCTATATTTTAAATTTCTGGGAAATAGTAGCATCTTAGCAAACCTCGGTGGCAGCTGATCTCTGTGGGGATGGGGAAGTGTAAGATCATGGCAAGAGTGACTGAATAATACACACATACACACCCTGTGAGAAGTGAGTCTACACCAGTTCTTCCCAACTTCCATGTTGTAAATTCCCTTCAGCTATGATTTGGGAGGTGCTGGTAAGGAGCTAGAGATAAATTGTACCCACTTATGAATAGAGATGATGGCTGATTTGAGAGCAGTGAAAAAAACCCATGTGGAAGTGTTCATATTAGGAGGAGAGGGAATCCCTCACATAGGAAAAGCAGAACTTCAGCTGTTCTCAGAAGCATCACGGAAAACAGGACAAGCGTCTGAGACCCTTGATACCACACAAGCTGGCCTGCCTTGTGAGCACTTGTCCTGTGAATCCTTATCATGATGTTGGGGGAGAGGAAGCAATCCAGCCAGAGCCCAGAGGCTTAGTTAGGGGATTCTTTGCACGACTGGCCACCTTGGGTATTTAAACTGTGCTTTTGGTGTCTGTTATTTCCTCTGAGGACCAGCACAGAGCAATGGTATTGAACCTTGATTTTTCCTGCTGTAGAGTTGTTGTTCAGTCGCTAAGTCGTGTCCAACTGTTTGTGGGCCCATGTAGTGCAGCACACCAGCCCCCCCTGCCCCCGTCCTGGAGTTTGCCCAAATTCATGTTCATTGAGTCAGTGATACTACCTAATCATCTCATCCTCTGCCATCCCTGTCTCCTTTTGCCTCCAGTCTTTCCTAACATCAGGAATGAGTTTCCAATGAGTCCTCTCTTCTCATTTTGTGGCCAAAATATTTGAGTTTCAGCTTCAGTATCTGTCCTTCCAAAGGACAGTCGGGGTTGATTTCCTTTAGGGAGCTTTAGAGAATATTCACAGAGGAAAAA
>NW_015423317.1:0-1351 GCF_001527695.2 Protobothrops mucrosquamatus | reverse complement strand
CCGCCTGGAGGGAGAAGCGGGGAGCAGGAAACGGGCGGAGACCCCGAGACGGGCCTGGAGGGCGGAGGGTCCTTCAGAAGAGGCGGAAGACCCGGGAATCCCCAGAGAATCCAGGAGGGAGGAGAGAAATATCAGTGCCCGGAATGTGGAAAATCCTTCAAAAGAAATGCAGATCTTAAAATCCATCAAAGGATCCACACAGGAGAAAAACTGCATAAATGCTTTGAGTGTGGAAAGAGCTTCAGATATAGGAGCCACCTTTATGTACATCAAAGGATCGACACAGGAGAAAAACTGCATAAATGCCTGGACTGTGGAAAGAATTTCAGTCGGAGGAGCCACCTTTATGTACATCAAAGGATCCACACAGGAGAAAAACTGCATAAATGCCTGGAGTGTGGAAAGAGTTTCAATCAGAGGAGCCACCTTTATGTACATCAAAGGATCCACACAGGAGAGAAACCGTATAAATGCTTTGAGTGTGGAAAGAGTTTCAGTCAGAGGGGAAGCCTTTATAAACATCAAAGGATCCACACAGGAGAAAAACCGCATAAATGCCTGGAGTGTGGAAAGAGCTTCAGAAATAGGAGCAACTTTTATGTACATCAAAAGATCCACACAGGAGAAAAACTACATAAATGCCTGGAGTGTGGAAAGAGTTTCAGTCGGAGGGGACACCTTTATAGACATCAAAGGATCCACACAGAAGAAAAACTGCATAAATGCCTGGAGTGTGGAAAGAGTTTCAATCAGAGGAGCAGCCTTTATGTACATCAAAGGATCCACACAGGAGAAAAACCATATAAATGCTTTGAGTGTGGAAAGAGTTTCAGCCACAGGAGCAGCCTTTATGTACATCAAAGATTCCACACAGGAGAAAAACTGCATAAATGCTTTGAGTGTGGAAAGAGTTTCAGCCAGAGGAGCAGCCTTTATGTACATCAAAGGATCCACACAGGAGAAAAACCGCATAAATGCCTGGAGTGTGGAAAGATTTTCAGTCAGAGGAGCAACCTTTATAGACATCAAAGGATCCACTCAGGAGAGAAACCATATAAATGCCTCCAGTGTGGAAAGAGCTTTACTGAAAGTGGAGGTCTCCGTAAACATCAAAGAATTCACACAGGAGAAATCCTATGAATGCCTGGAATGTGGAAGGAGCTCCAATGGGGCAGGAACTACGTATAATCAAAGGATCCACACAGGAGAAAAACCGTATGTCTGGAGTTTGGAAGGTGTGAACACTTACACTTCCTTGTCACCTCATCCTTTGTGTGCCAACATGAGTGTGTAATGTATTCACATCTTATTGTTCCCTTTATTGCTACTCTCTGTTTAATTATTCTGCTGT
>NW_015423316.1:0-1351 GCF_001527695.2 Protobothrops mucrosquamatus | reverse complement strand
GACTCACAAAGACAAAAGAGTGTCTGAAACACAGACAGAAGGTTTATAGTCTTAAAAACTACAATTTGACACTATTGCACGTTTGGCAATAGAAGACAAGGTTATCCAAGTCAGAAAGTGCTTGGTCCTGCCATAGGAGATTCCTCACATCTCTGCTTTGAGGAATTAACTCCATGTATTTGGCTGTGCTGAGTAGGGGAGAAAAAAAAAAGATCCCACAACTGGCATCTTAAGCTTGTTTTTATGCAGTATAATAGGAAAATAATAGGGAAAAACTGCCTTTTCCCCTGAAACTGCTTCCCCTATTATTTTATCTGCTAGAGAAACTCAGATGCAGTCCAGTTCTTCACTCTCGCATTTGCATGGAAATAAATAAATAAATAAATAATTGCAAGCCACCCTAAAGACAAAACCTCTGCATTTCAAAATACAGCAGGTATCTAATTTTTTTGTTTAAAGTGATTTCTAAAACAGCCTGATAACTAGTAATCATGTAATAAATCTCAAAATGAATGATGCAAATAATAGGAGATCATTTGTTTTTTTTCTATCCGTTTGGCTATAACAAATAACATGTTTGCCAAATTTAGGGGTCATTCTGGACAGCAGAGAATAGCCCAGCAAGTCATTTCTTTCTGGGTATATTTGGGCCTTGATATTTAGGGCCGTCATAAGCTGGCTATACAGTTGTAGCCCAATGGTTGGCAATTTTGAAGAGCCGGGGAAAGGAGGCATATCTGGAATTTCAAGAGTATGTGGTAGGAGCACTAACAAAATGGCTGTTATGGGTGGCTATTCACAAACAGGCCTAATCAGTCACAAAATACTAAATTCCCAGAAGGTTCTTCACAAAATACTAAATTCCTCGAGGTTCTTCACAGCTCTCAAAAGCATTACTGTAAACAAATGCAACCCTAGAACTTGATGCCTTGCAACATGCCTTTCTGTTTTGTTTTGTTTTTAATTTAAAGACTGGGTTTTTTTTTTTAAAAAAAAAAAACAAAGAATCTCATGGGTCTGGCAAATGTTGAGCACCAACCAACTACCTGGGAAGCAAAGAGATTCCTGCAAACTAAATGTTACCCCCTCCTCCAATTCTATAGCCCCACAGAAAATCTCCCTGTTAAGTAGAGGCGTCTTTCCCTGCCCTACTCCACGGCTGACATTGGAAGATCATTTGTCGGCCGTGACCAGGGGGGCGTTCTATCAGGTCCGCCTGATTTACCAGTTGCGTCCATTTCTGGACCGGGACGCTTTGCGCACAGTCACTCAAGCTCTCGTCACCTCCCGCCTGGACTACTGTAATGCTCTCTACATGGGGCTCCCTTTGAGGAGCACCCGGAGACTTCAA
>NW_015423315.1:0-1351 GCF_001527695.2 Protobothrops mucrosquamatus | reverse complement strand
GGAAGTAAACGTTACAGGGAAGTTTCAGGGACATGTCAGATTCAAGTTTGAAGCTGCTGATAAGGCAGCCTATAATTGGAGACATAAACAGCCGAGTGGAGGAAGCAGCCTGAGATAATTGGGTGTTCCTGCTCTGTCCCACTTAAGCCCACGAACAATATTATGACTTTTAGGCTTGGTTAAGATAGATGAGAAGAGTCGGAAGAGCAGTTCAACCCCAGTCATGTCTTGACAGGAAATAATGAACGGATGTGGCAGCTAAGAATGCAGCAATTTCCTGCCCATCCAAAGAGACGGTATTTTAATCAGAACTCAAGTCTGAATCCATTCTGGTGTCCTTGATCTTGGAGATCCCTCCTAACGTAGCCGTTTCTGTTAGCAAAATGAAATAGTCGTTTGGCCCGAACGAGCAACGGTTATCGAGTTAAGTTGCCCTCATTCACGTTTGTAGGGATTCAATTTATTTCATTTTTGTAGCTGCCCACCTCAAGCAAATGACTCTGGGAAACGAGGTACGGTCGTCCACTCTATAACAGGAGTGGATTTTCAGAATACAGGTTAGTCCTTGACTTAACAACCACAATTGAGCCCCAAATTTCTGTTGTTAGGGGAGTTTTGCCCCATTTTACGAACTTTCTTGCCTCGGTTGTTAAGGGAATCACTGCAGCTGATAAGTTGTTAAGTGAATCTGGCTTCCTCATTGCTTTTGCTTGTCGAAAGGTCGCAAAAGGTTATCGTCTGACCCCGGGACACATTGCAACCGTCATAAGTACATGCCAGTTTCCCAGCGTCTGAATTTTGATCACGTGACCCTGGGGAGGTTGTAGCGGTCGTAAGTGTGAAAAATAATCATAGGTCTCTTTTTTCAGTGCCTTTGTAATTTTGAACAGCCACTACATGAACTGTTATAAGTCGAGGACTACCTGTACATGGGCAAGACCAAATTATTTATTTGATCTTTTTTTTTCTTCATATTTCTGTGCTGCTAAAATCCATAATAGGGATAGGGTTTCCTGCCTGAGCAGGGGGTTGGACTAGAGCAGTGGTTCTCAACCTGTGGGTCGGGACCCCATTTGGGGTCGATCGACCATTTCACGGGGGTCGCCAAGCAAGGCTGTCCGCCATTTTGTTTGTCCGCCATTTTTTTTGTCTGCCATTTTTTTTCCCCTTTTCCGGCGGGTGCCTTACCTCCCTTGGGCTGGGCCAGCTGGTGGTCGGCCTGCTCCGTCTCTGCCGCTTGCCAGCTACGCCTCGGCCGGCGCAGGGGGCGGAACCACGCATGCGCGGCGCTCCCGGGCAGGGAAAGTCCTCGACTTACGACCGGTTGGGTAGTCCTCGACTTACGACCGGT
>NW_015423314.1:0-1351 GCF_001527695.2 Protobothrops mucrosquamatus | reverse complement strand
TAGATAGATAGATAGATAGATAGATAGATAGATAGATAGATAGATAGATAGATAGATAGATAGATAGATAGATAGATAGATAGATAGATAGATAGATAGATAGATAGATAGATAGATAGATAGATAGATAGGTGAGTGAGTGAGTGAGTGAGTGAGTGAGTGAGTGAGTGAGTGAGTGAGTGAGTGAGTGAGTGAGGGATGATAGAATATATGATGGATGGATGGATGGATGGATGGATGGATAGATAGATAGATAGATAGATAGATAGATAGATAGATAGATAGATAGATAGATAAGTGAGTGAGTGAGTGAGGGATGATAGAATATATGATGGATGGATGGATGGATGGATGGATGGATGGATAGATAGATAGATAGATAGATAGATAGATAGATAAGTGAGTGAGGGATGATAGAATATATGATGGATGGATGGATGGATAGATAGATAGATAGATAGATAGATAGATAGATAGATAGATAGATAGATAGATAGATAGATAGATAGATACATGATATAGATAGATTGCAAAGGACAATTTTATATATTATAATAGAATAATAGTGTGTTAGAGGCAGACATAAGCAACCCAAGTGCAGGTTAAATTTGTTGTTGTTAGTTGCGAAGTCGTGTCCGACCCATCGCGACCCCATGGACCACGTTCCTCCAGGCCTTCCTGTCCTCTACCATCTTCTGGAGTCCATTGAAGCTCCCGCCTCCTGCTTCAGGGACTCCATCCAGCCACCTCCTTCTCTGTCATTGTCCCCTTCTTCTCTTGCCCTCCATCTTTCCCAGCATCAGGCTCTTCTCCAGGGAGTTCTTCCTTCTTCTCATTAGGTGGCCAAAGGACTTGAGTTTCAACTTCAGGATCTGGCCTTCTAAAGAGCAGTCGGGGTTGATCTCCTCCAGGACTGACCGGTTGGATGGCCTTGCAGTCCAGGGGACTCGCAGGAGTCTTCTCCAGCACCAGAGTTCAAAGGCCTCCATTCTTTGGCGCTCAGCCTTTCTTATGGTCCAACTTTCACAGCCATACATTGCAACTGGGAAAACCATGGCCTTGACTATACACACTTTTATTGGCAGGGTGATGTCTCTGCTTTTTAGTCTGCTGTCTAGATTTGCCATAGCTTTCCTCCCCAGGAGCCAAGCATCTTTTAATTTCTTGGCTGCAGTCCCCATCTGCGGTGATCTTGGAGCCCAGGGAAATAAAATCTGTCACTATCTCCATTTCTCCCCCATCTATTTGCCAGGAATTGAGAGGGCCGGAGGAGGTTAAATACAGAAGAAAAGCCTTAAATTGGTTTATTCCAAAGTTAAGCCCACTGCGCTGTATTGAACGCTTTTTAGAG
>NW_015423313.1:0-1352 GCF_001527695.2 Protobothrops mucrosquamatus | reverse complement strand
TGGGTCGGGACCCCATTTGGGGTCGATCGACCATTTCATGGGGGTCGCCAAGCAAGGCTGTCCGCCATTTTTTTTGTCCGCCATTTTTTCCCCTTTTCCAGCGGGTGCCTTACCTCCCTTGGGCTGGGCCAGCTGGTGGTCGGCCTGCTCCGTCTCTGCCGCTTGCCAGCTACGCCTCGGCCGGCGCAGGGGGCGGAACTACGCATGCGCGGCGCTCCCGGGCAGGGAAAGTCCTCGACTTATGACCGGTTGGGTAGTCCTCGACTTACGACCGGTTTAGTCCTCGACTTATGACCGGTTTAGTCCTCGACTTACGACCGGTTTAGTCCTCGACTTACGACCGGTTGGGGTCGCGGCATTAAAAAGGTTGAGAACCACTGGTCTAAGTGCTGTTGCTATGTCAGAACCTCACAGGCTCCATCCAGGAGAATTTCAACAACCTTTCTGAAGAAATTTCAAAGGCAAGTTCTATTCCATCAAAATGCAAGGATTGGTACAAAGAAAGCAGGAATATTTCTCTGCGTGCCACTAGTAAAATGTTGCGTTGTAAACTGCCCTGAACCATGTCATCACCTCCATATCATGGGTGGTGGACTGAAGTGGCCTCTAAAGCTCTTATACGGTCATTTCAGAGAGCTGATGAATACCCGAAATAAGCTGAAAGGATTGATCAGAGTAGGAATAAGGAGGCCAAAGAGGAGGAGAAACAGCAAAGACAGAAT
Source organism: Protobothrops mucrosquamatus (assembly GCF_001527695.2). NCBI lineage: Eukaryota > Metazoa > Chordata > Lepidosauria > Squamata > Viperidae > Protobothrops > Protobothrops mucrosquamatus. The sequence goes on along the minus strand of NW_015423313.1, from coordinate 630 downwards.
CTTGCAGGTTGCTGTGATCTTTCCCAACCAAGAATTCATAAGCAGTAAACAGGTGACATTCAGCCACCAGCTAAGAGGTTTGTCCAAGACTCACGAGGAATCCTTTAATGCGCACATGGAGAGAGGAAAAAGGGGTGTGAGCGTGTATGTGTTAATGACTAAAAATCCTGGAATGAGGATCGTGTTCCTGTTGAAAATACACTTGGCCTGTTGCCAATACGCACAGTCTTCCTGACTGACACCTGAGCTGACTCGGATGTCAAGCGTAGATGGAGGAGGGCGTGCTCCTGGGATCTACAGAGAAAGTACTGCAGATCCTGAGGGATTCTTTGAGAGAGAGAGAGTGTGTTTTGTCTCCTTTTTTTCTTGGGGAAGAAGACATAAAAGAAAGATCAAACGGAAAAAGAATTAGGTGGTTGAGGCTGTGCCTGTATGAAACACTGAAACGACGCAGCAGAATTTTCACTTGGAGTGTGTTGAATTTTAAACGGGGGTGAAGAAGAATGGAAAAGGGTTGCCCCAGTGGATTCAGGTTTTGGACTTTGACCTTGGGAAAAAATTGCCTTCTAAAGCTAGATTGTTCAGCCCAATTGAGTTCAAAACTCTCTGGTTTGCTATCCTGCATCCAGT
>NW_015423312.1:0-1352 GCF_001527695.2 Protobothrops mucrosquamatus | reverse complement strand
ATCGAAACGTCGCTATGATACTTCTAATCTTACACGGGAGAAAACCCGAATGACCAAAGACTCACATATATATATATATATATATATATATATATATATATATATATATATATATATATATATATATATATGTGTGTGTGTGTGTGTGTGTGTGTGTGTGTGTGTGTGTGTGTGTGTGTGTGTGTGTGTGTGTGTGTTTCAAAATTTGGATTGCTAACAAAGAATTAAGGGAGTACTGAGATAGCTATTTCTAACCTTATTAGGTTTTCATCAGCCAGACATACCCTTGCTGAGATTCAAACCTGGGCTGTCTGCATGTTAAGCAGAAGTGTTGCCCCTAGGCAACACTTCTAATAAGGTTAGAAATAGCTATCCCAGTACTCCCTTACTTCTTTGTTAGCAATCCAAATTTTGAAAAACACATATAATGTCGCAGTTAAGCGACTGCTGCCTGTGGATGGCTCTGGATTGAGCTGATACAGGCAAAAGACTTCTCTCCCCCATATTTGGGCCAACAGGGTGTTCAAAAAAAAAAAAGCATTCATATATATATAAAGATTTCATTGATTTTCTTTTACATACATGTGTTAATTTTTCAACCAACGAGCAGTCTGAGCTCAGCTATGCTAATACATATTCAATTCCTAATCCTTCATTCTTTCCTCTAGGCAACAATAAAATAAGTGCCAAGCTTTCAATAATAATTTCTGTCTAGGAGTATAGCCTGCTGCGGATAATTCACCAAAAACAGAGTTATATATCATTTTAAAACTATTTAGCTCAGGTGTATATGTTTTCTTCTTCTATTTTTCAAAAGAGAAAAAAAGTCAGGGAGCAGCAATTGAGTTGCAGCCAGGTCTATTTTTTCTCCCTTTCCTCCAACGCAAACCTACTTCTCAAGAGTTCTCTGGGGAAACTTGTAGAAGTGGATGGATTGTAATAATTTTAAATAAAAACATATATTTGTGTTTGTTAGAGTTTTACAGCTTTCCAGCGCAAAAATAAGCCCAAAAAATAAGCACACATTCAAAATGAGCAGAAGGCATAGTTTAGAAAACCTTTATCTATAAAATATATATAAACATGATACATAAAGTTTCATTCAGCTCTGGGGAACATCAACAACTCTTTTTTTTATTATTATTAAAAGTTTTATGACATTTACAAAATAAACCCCCTTCCCCACCCCCCAAAACCCCCACCCCCCCCCACTTCCCAGAGCTGTTCACAGGGTTACAAATATATTAATCATAATCTAAATAACATTATCCAACTAATTATGTAACCAAATCTATAACACACTTTAACTCCCTTTTAAAATAAATTTAGATAATTTAAAATTAAACAATAAT
>NW_015423311.1:0-1352 GCF_001527695.2 Protobothrops mucrosquamatus | reverse complement strand
GAGAGTTGCCCTCGTGGGGTGAACTGCTGCCACGGAGCGCTGACTATCTTCGCTGGTGCTTTCCGCTGCTGCCTGGAGCCGGAGGGTCTTCCCACCCTGCCCTCTTGTTTTTCCAAGTGGCCACTACAAGCCATTGACTATTACCGCCACGACTGCCAGGGGGTTGATGAATATTGTCACACACTGACTGCCGCGGTTAAGGGTTGGCCGTCTTTGTTCCCGTAAACTCCGTTGACGAGAGCCTGCCACCCCTTCACCCCGCATGAGCTCCCGCTAAAAAGGACGTTCCACCCACGCCTTGAGAGCGCCACTGCTGGGTGTAACAGGAAGGAGGAAGGGGGCTAGGAGGGCCTGGTTTTTGGCGGCCCCTGAGGGGGTAACGCTACATATGTTTGGGAGTTCGGTATATAACCTCCATTTTCTTGGTATGCTGTTTATAGCCTCTAGTTTCAACTTTGTGAAACCCCCCACCCCCCCAAAGAAGGTTGAATTCTTTCCAACGCTTTAGCAATTCTTTAGCCCTGATAGTGCAGTGAAATACTGTCAGAATGCAGTATTTCAGGCTAACTCTGCCCACTGCCAGGAGCTCGATCCTGAGCAGCTCAGGGTTGACTCAGCCTTCCATCCTTCCAAGGTCCGTAAAATAAAGACCCAGATTGTTGGGACCAATAGGCTGACTCTGTAAACCACTTAGAGAGGGCTGTAAAGCACTGTGAAGTGGTATATAAGTCTAAGTGCTATTGCTATTTAATTAATTAATTAAGGTGGAAATCCCATTACTCTGGAAGGAAGGAAGGAAGGAAGGAAGGAAGGAAGGAAGGAAGGAAGGAAGGAAGGAAGGAAGGAAGGAAGGAAGGAAGGAGGGACAGAGGGAAGGAAGGAACTAGGAAGAAGGGAGGGACAAAAAAGGAAGGGAGGGCGGGAAGGAAGGAAGGAAATAGGAAGGAGGGACGAAAGGAAGGGAAGGAGGGAGGGAGAGGGAAGGAAGGAACTAGGAAGGAAGGACGGAGGGAAGGAAGAAAGGACAACTAGGAAGGAGGAAGAGATGGAAGGAAGGAAGGGAGGGAGGGAGGGAGGTGGTTGGGGGGCAATATACTGACTCTGTAAACTGTTCAGAGAAGGCTGTAAAGCACTGTGAAGTGGTATATAAGTCTAAATGCTATTGCTATTAATGAGTAAGGTGGAAATCCCATTACTCTGTTAGGAAGGAAGGAAGGAAGGAAGGAAGGAAGGAAGGAAGGAACTAGGAAGGAGGGACAGAGGGAAGGAAGGAACTAGGAAGGAGGGAGGGACAAAAAAAGGAAGGGAGGGAGGGCGGGAAGGAAGGAAATAGGAAGGAGGGACGAAAGGAA
>NW_015423310.1:0-1352 GCF_001527695.2 Protobothrops mucrosquamatus | reverse complement strand
CAGCCACAAATAGGTTCAACATCTGCAAAGGGAGGGAGGAAATGAGATCAGGGCAGGGAGGAGGAAAGTTATCGACTTTGGTTGTGGTTGTTGATAAGCGAGTTGCCAACTTTTTTTAGACCAACGGAGGAGGGCACAGACCGGAATAACGAGGGTAACTTTTTCAGGCTCAAAGGAAAGCTACACCCGAAAGAGACGGCGTTCTTAAATGCATCGTAGCATCGCCACGTTCGACGGAGAGAGAGAAACGTCTCACCAGAAAGGAGCAGAGGAAGATGAAGGAGACAAAGTAGAAGTAAGCGAAGTCACTGCCACATTCGTTTCTGCTGAGGTTCGAGTGCTCGTCACAGGGCTGGTGGCTGAGGCACGCAAGCATGATTTCATGCCAGGCTTCTCCAGTAGCGCTCCTGAAACCAAAAAAACAAGAAAAAGGCCCATGAATGTAAGTGGGTAACTATGGGGTCTTAAATCAACAGTTCTTCTGATTGCTTAAAATGACGGCGTGGTTGATAAAGAAGAAGAAGGAGTATTTCTCCCAGATTGGGATCCGGGAAGAACTCACCGAAAAAGCAACATTAGTGCCTGCAGAAAAGTTTGGAAGTTATTGTGACGATTAATGGCGCTGTCGTCATCCAGAGCAATGTTTCCAAAGACCTGGGGGAAAGTGAGAGAAGGAGAAGAGAGAGAGAGAGAGAGAGAAGGAAGAAACAACTAAGAGAACATGAGCTTGCCTCCAGAAATCGTGGGCGCTCCATCACTGGAGATTTTTAAGAAGAGGCTAGACAGTCACTTGAGTAGGGGGCTGGACTAGAAAACCTCCAAGGTCCCTTCCAATTCTATTCTATTCTGTTCTGTTCTATTCTACTTTACTCTATTCTCTATCCTTATTCTATTCTGTTCTGTTCTGTTCTGTTCTGTTCTGTCCTGTCCCATCCCATCCCATCCCATCCTATCCTGTTTCCTATATTCTATTCTATTCTATTCTATTCTATTCTATTCTATTCTATGCTACGCTACGCTACGCTACGCTACACTACGCTACTCTATTCTCTATCCTTATCCCATCCCATCCCATCCCATCCTATTCTATTCTATTCTATTCTATTCTCTATCCTTATCCCATCCCATCCCATCCCATCCCATTCTATTCTATTATTCTATTCTATTCTATTCTATTCTATTCTACTCTACTCTACTCTATTCTATTATTCTATTTCTATTTTTATTTCTATTCCTATTTTTATTCATATTCTATTCCTATTCCACTCCAGATTCTATTCTATTCTATTCTATTCTATTCTATTCTATTCTATTCTATTCTATTCTATTCTATTCTATTCTATTCTATTCTA
>NW_015423309.1:0-1352 GCF_001527695.2 Protobothrops mucrosquamatus | reverse complement strand
AGAGAGAAAGAGAGATTTGGCAGTTTGAAAGTGCTGAAATGATACCTCATATTATACATGGAACAGCTTGTCGGAGAGCAAGACTTCCACAGAATTTCTAGATGCTAAGCTTGCACCAAGTGGAGCATTTTCTGTCGGGTTTTCTTATAATAGACACCTTTTCATTTGTTAAAATGAATAAAGAATGTAAGTTTCCAAGACTTGTCTAGGAAAAAAGTTGTAAAATTGGCATATATGGCTAGCCTTGAACTGAAAAACTAGCACGAATTCAAATTTGTATTACTGTTTTCTACTGAGGCCAAAGTAGACAAAAACATGCTTCTTTCCACCAAAAAGTAAAGTAAATCAGGTAGCATTTCCTAATTGCCTCCAAGTGTCTAAGAGGGAGCTCACTTGCCTGACTCTACCATGATATAAAAACAAGACTGTTTCTTTGGGCTTTTACACTCAGTAGTAAGTAAGTTCCTAACTTACTACTTCATGTTTCTTCTTTATTTGAGGAGCACTAAATATAACACTGTTTAGATAAGTATGGTCTTCATATTTCTAGCTTAAATAAAATGCTTCCCTATTACAAATACTCGGAAATGCTTCCCTATTACAAAGATTAAAAAAAAGTTACAAAGATTAAAAAAAAAGTCTTCTGGGTTGATCAATAAGGGTCAGGTCACTAACAAAGGAGACATCATTGACTTTACCAGCAACTAAAGATCTCACCCTAGAATCTTTAAGTTGGTCAGCTAAGCTTTCCACATGAAAATAATTCTCATGGATTTGTGCAGGATAAAATTTTGAATTGAGCTTTATATGCTATGCAGCAGGGCCTTGTTAAATATTTTTCTTAAAATAGATTGTGATCTTGATGCTATCAAAAGTAAGTCTCATTCTATGCTTGTTTTGGCAGGACATGTACTAAAATTGAACATATTAAACAAAAATGCCATACTCTTTTTTGGAAAAAAAAAATCTGACATCATAAATCACTTAAATATAACCCAGTACATTTCAATACAATGCAGAAATGGAGTGCAAAATAGTGTATTATCCTGAAGCTAAATTAAATTCTACTCAAGACAATGCCAGATACATATAAAGAGAAGCTTTCAAAGCAAATACATTCAGAAAACATATGTGGAATTAAAATTGCAATATGAATAATAATAATAATAATAATAATAATAATAATAATAATAATAATAATAATAATAAAAAAGTTGGAAGGGACCTTGGAGGTCATCTAGTCCAACCCCCTGCTCAGGCAGGAAACCCTATACCATTTCAGACAAATGGCTGTCCAGTCTCTTCTTAAAAACTTCCAGTGTTGGAGCATTCACCACTTCTGGAGGCAGGTT
>NW_015423308.1:0-1352 GCF_001527695.2 Protobothrops mucrosquamatus | reverse complement strand
CGCGAAGGGGGGAGGCCTGGCGACGCTGCGCCCTGACGGGCGCTCACCGACGGCTAGGGAGGCCGAGACGGCCAGGGAGGAACAGCCAAAATGCCCCCTCGGCTTATAAGCGGGTCACCAATTTTTCCCAGTTCTTTGTGGGAAAATCGGTCCCTCGGCTTATATTCGGGTCGACCTATACTCGAGTATATACGGTATAAAAAAGCAAAACAAAAGAAAAAATATTTTTGTGCCCAAACATAAGCTTTTAACAGACCTAATGTTATGTTCTTAACCCATAAAAAGATACCACCAAAACTGGATCTACTTGCTGCTGTAATTATCATATTCTAAAAAAGCAGTTGCAGCAGGTGATACCCAAGGCTGATTTTCTTGGAGAGTGGGAGGGAAGCTGGGCTTCCTTAGACAAGGAGACCTGTAGGATTTTAATGGCTGTTGTTAGAAGGAAAAGTTGAAGTAACATCTCAAAATAGGCAGTGACAAACCATCGCTGGAACCCTGTCAAGAAAGTCATTAGGACTTGAGCTTGATTTGAAGAAGATTTTGCTTTGAACAGAGTACGGTCAGGTAGTACAGCTCAAGAACATTATTGTATAGACCAGTGATGGCGAACCTTTTAGAGACCGAGTGCCCAAACTGCAACCCCAAACCCACTTATTGCCGGGTGCCAGGTGGGTGTGGCCCACTGGGTGGGCGTGGCTGTGGTGGTCATGGCAGACTGGGTGGGTGTGGCCAAGGTGGGCATAGTCACCTCAATGTTGCTCGTGGGGAGGGATGCCTGTGGGGGCCAGGCAGGGTTGGGAGAGATCCAGGGGGTCTCTGGCAGGTGGGGTGGTGGGTAGGAGGCTTGTCCTGTGGGGTGAGGTGAGGCAGGGTGGGGTTGCTATTATCTCAGGACAAGGCAAGGCAGGGGCCAGGGCGGCTGCTGCCTGACACCATCGGCCCCCGCACACAGAAGCTAGCGAGCGCATGGGGGCCAACAGGGTCCGTCAGCAGCCACAGCCTGCCGGCCCCTCGACCGGCGCACTCTGGGGCTCCGCAGCCCGCCACCAGCAATTCAGAGAAGTGCCCACGTAGAGGGCTTTGAGTGCTGCCTCTGGCACGCGTGCCATAGGTTCGCCACCACTGGTATAGACCCTATCCTACAAAATGGTATGATCATATTTTCTGATAGCAAAAAAGAGTTAACAATGCAAGAATCACATTTCCCCAGGACGACTTATAAGAGAGACCTGCGTTTCCTGCAAGGGATTGGGACTAGAACAGCGACCCCCAACCTTTTGGGCACCAAAGACCAGTTCCATGGAGAGAGGTTTTTCTGTGGACCGGAGGGGGCGTGGTTTCGCATGCTG
>NW_015423307.1:0-1352 GCF_001527695.2 Protobothrops mucrosquamatus | reverse complement strand
TGGCATTGACAAATTCGCTATTAGTCAATTGCAAAAGGCGGCCTTACTAGGAACTGCTTCCATCCTGCGACGATATCTGTAATACCATCAAACATCCACATCTGCCTATCCCAGGTCCTTGGGAAGGACTCGATAGGTAGACAAAATGCCAAATCCAGTCTGAACATCTGGCTGACTGTGCGATGATCCATAATAATAACAACAACAACAACAATAATAATAAAAATAACAGTAAAAACAACAATAACAATTAACCAGTGGAACAGCTTGCCCTCAGAAATTGTAGGTGCTTTATCACTGGGGGTTTTTAAGAAAAGACTGGACAGCCACCTGTCTGAAGTGGTATAGGGTCTCCTGCTTGAACAGGGGGTTGGACCAGAAGACCTCCGAGGTCTTCCAGCTCAATTCTGATTCTAGTTATCTAATTTTGGTTGCCAGTTTTCTTACAGAATCCACTTTATACTAAAATTAAAAGAATTCTGCCTGCCTTAGGTTTACATCTGTAGTCATGACAGGTAGTTCTTGACTTAGGACCACAACTGAGCCCAACATTTCTGTTGCCAGCGAGACATTTGTTAAGTGAATTTTGCCCCATTTTACGACCTTTCTTGCCACACACTGTGAATCATTGTAGTTGTTAAGTTAATAACACGGTTGTTAAGTGAATCTGACTTCCCCATTGATTTGCTTATCAAAAGGTCACAAAAGGTGATCACATGACCCTGGGACACTGCAACCGTCATAAATATAAATATGAGTCAGTTGCCAAACATTTGCATTTTCATCATGTGACCATGGGGATGCTGCAATGGTTGTAAGTGTGAAAAACGATCATAAGTCACTTTTTTCAGTGCCGTTGTAACTTCAAACTGTCACTAAATGAACTATTGTAAATTAAGGACTATCTGTACACATGCTTTTCATGTATAACTGCATTTCAGAATTCTACTGAATGAAACTACAAATTCCAAATGTTTTTGTGTTCTCACCCTGCCTCATTTCACAGTTGTAATTATTATTATTTATTTTAGAAAGGAAAAGCTTGGAACCCTAGAGGGTGGGTCAGGGGAAGTAAAAACTTGAAGTATGCTTAGAGATAGTTGACCTTATAACTGGAAATGCTAGCAGGCTGCAATGTTAGCAGTCCTGAAACCCAAATGTGTGTTGATGTTAGCTGAATTCAACTGTTGAGTACTGAGTGACATTTACCTGTGCAGGTAGCAACTAGGATTTCAACACAAACTAATCTAAGCATACTTGTGGCATCCATCATTTCCAGTGACCCAAGTAAAGAGCAGCACGTCCACTTGTCTGCTCTTGCAGTCAGGCAGGATAGCAACTCGCAATTATGG
>NW_015423306.1:0-1352 GCF_001527695.2 Protobothrops mucrosquamatus | reverse complement strand
CCAGGCCCCTGTACACAGGTGGGAGGAAACACACACTCCATGGTCTAGAATACATGTAGATTACGCTGGGCCCTTTCAGGGTCAATTCTTCCTGGTTGTTGTTGATAGCCATTCCAAATGGCTGGAGGTCATGCCTGTGTCTTCTACCACAGCCGCCAAGACTATTCAAGTGTTGAGAAACATTTTTGCTGCACACGGGCTGCCAGATGTTCTAGTGTCGGATAATGGTCCTCAATTTACTTCTACTGAGTTTCAGGGATTTCTTCGGACCAACGTGATCCACCACGCTGCTTCGGCTCCCTTCCATCCTTCCACCAACGGTCTGGCTGAATGGATGGTCCGCATCACCAAGGACGCCCTCAAGAAGCTGACTTACGGCAATTGGCATCACAGGTTGGCTGACTTTCTTCTAGCACATCGTACTACTCCATGCACTGCCACGGGTAAGTGCCCGGCCGAACTCCGTTGGGGTCGTCGGCTCGTGACTAAATTGGACAGGCTGCATCCGGAGCGTGTAGCTTCACAGGTGTCTCAGCCACACCCACCACGGGTCCTGTGTGAAGGCGATCCTGTCTGGGCCAGGAACTATGGGCCTGGACACCTCTGGGTCCCGGCTGTGGTCTGCAAGGTCTCGGGGCCACTGTCCTACGAGGTGTCAATGGAAGACGGCCGTGTTCTTCACCACCACATTGATCAATTACGTGTGAGGCGGGACTCACCTGGGGTTCCTCCTCAGTCTCCTCTAGGGGAGGAGGAGGAATGGGAAATGCATTCTGAGAATCAGAATCTGCTGCCAACAACGGTTGTGGGGAACGACACGGGCTCTCAACACCCAAGTTCCACTGGAGATTCAGGTAGCAATTCATGGGGACGGGGACACACAGACACCCCCACACACACTCCAGCCTGGGAGTCTCACCGGCATACTAACTATCCACCCCTCACAAACAATACTCCAGACACGGAGAATCACTGGGAGCATACTCACAACTCACAACATGCAAGAGAGCCGGCAAAACAGAGGGAAAACCCATCCTTTGCTGAAATGGCTCATAGAAGGATGTCCCCACGCATAAGGGCTAACAGGGAGGCATCCCTAAACCCTCACACTACAGGAAGGAGCCAGGAAAACCACACTCCATCAGGAAACACAGAGATGAGTTCAGAGGGGTTGGAAAACTCCATTGGTGGTAGGTCAACCGGGTATAGTGATCAACAGAGTTCTGACTTCTCAAGCCTAAGAGACGGGCAGGAAAGTCAAACTGAAGTCACACAACAACCACAAGGAAATTCACCTAGTGTGGGAAGCCACGGGGAAAACACTACAAGTTCCCCAGGTCCGAGAAGGTCGC
>NW_015423305.1:0-1352 GCF_001527695.2 Protobothrops mucrosquamatus | reverse complement strand
TCCATTTATAAATATTCCTGTAAAATAATTGTAGCTCAGAATTGAAATGAGGAGATCCTGGGTGCTCTCTGAGCTTGGTTGTTTTCTTGCAGATGTTTCATTACTCAGATTAGGTAACTTCATCAGTATGTATTGATGTTGGGTAATGAAAATGTTTTCATTTTTCCTACCTATTTTGCCTGTCAAAATTTACCTTGCAGGTTTCTGCTGCTCACCATTACTGTTTTTGGAAGCATTTGCTATGTGTTCTATCTTTGTGTTATCTACAGATTTAATAAACTAATAACCTTCTAACTTTCACCCAAGTCAGTTATGAATACGCTGAATAGTACAGTATGTCGCTCATCACTTCTTTTTAGTCCAAAAACACACTCATTGGCTATGATTACTTAACAATGGAAGCATAATCCAGTCCACATTTTGCTCTCTTCACTAAGTATTTGGGGGAGACAGTGCGAATTGCCTGGCTGAAGTCCTGAAACACAGACAACTGAATGGGTCATTTGATTAAAAAAAAAAAAAGATTTGGTACAATTTGTTCTTGATAAACCCATGCTGGCCTTTATCCAGCAATATATTCTTTTAGAATGGAATGGAAATGAATGGAATGGAATGGAATGGAATGGAATGGAATGGAATGGAATAGAATAGAATAGAATAGAATAGAATAGAATAGAATAGAATACTTTATTAACCAAGTGTGATTGGCTGTACAAGGAATTTGAATATTGGAATAAAATTTCCAACTGTAAGGCCCGCTAAGCAGTGGAACAATCTGTACAAAATACAGGTAGACTCTTTGTCATCACAAGTTTTCAAACAGGGTCTGAATGGCTAAGTGCCTGGGATTTTTAATGCACTGAGCTGGTGGCTGAATTTGACAATCTATAACAGACATGTCAAACACAAGGCCTGGGGGCCGGATGCGGCCCGCGAAGTGGTTTCATGTGGCCCGCGAAGCCATCCTGGAAACAGTGAGGGAACGGCCCCCGCTGCCTTAGCCCTGGTCCAGGCCGGCCAGGAGCCAATGTACAATTTTGTGGTGGCCATCTATGCTGAAACGCATTCAGTCTTAGCTCCACAAGGCCATCTAGCAACAGTGAGGAACCAGCTCCTGCTGTGTCAGCCCCGTCCCCTGGGTGCATGCTGGGGTGGTGTCACCCTTTGTGAGGAATGAAGAAATGGACCATGCCTTGGCGCTTGCCCCGGTCCCACCCCCTTCTGCCAGAGACCCTCAGATCTGTCCCACTCCTGCCCAGGCCCCCACAGGCACCCTTGACACGAACGATGTAGAGCTGGCCATGCCCACCCAGTAGGCCACACCCACTCCATCCACGCCCACCCAGTAGGCC
>NW_015423304.1:0-1352 GCF_001527695.2 Protobothrops mucrosquamatus | reverse complement strand
TGCAAGAGCACCAAGGAAACCACAGTCCTCCTCCTCCTCCTCCTCTCCTCCAACCCCCCTTCCTTCTAGCGCTGATGAGGTTAGCTAGTTGTGTAATGAAAGGTGTGCAAGAAAACTGCCAAGCTGAGAGAGCACCAAGGACTCCTCAGTTCAACCCAGGGCTACAAATACTCTCTTCCCTCTTTGCCCCATTTACTCCATGGGGCCTCCTGGCCTCTGTTTCCAAACCCATCTCCCAGGGCAGTTGAAGTTCTGTCTTGTGAAGTTTAAGGAGTTTCCGTTGGGTCTTCCTACTGCTATCAAAGGATACTCATCACTCCAGGGTGCCCCTCCCTCACTGCCCAACTATTCACTAACCCTGGTTAAGGAGGAACAAGGAGAGATGAAGGGACAAAGAATAAAAAAAAATACCCCAAGCAGGTAGGAGAAACTGCTGTGTACCCACCCCTCCTATCCGTGGACCAATCTTCCTGCACTGATGACGTTACCAAGTGTTGAAGGAAAAATCTTCACCAGGGTCCAGTCCCAGCCGGGAATAATCAAAATGCAGACTGCTTGAGAAAGAAAGTTACAGCTTAGTGAAGAGGAGAGCCAGACAGACAGATGGCTCTGGAAAAAAAAAAAACTGACCACAGGGAGCAGAGTGGTGGGCTTTTATATACCTTCTGGGGCTCTTGAGGTTGTTTCCTGTTCCTGTTTGAGGCTTTGTATTTCCTGTGTCATGTACTTTGACCTGAGTCTGAGTGTGCCCTTTTGGTATTGCTTGCTTCATCCTATTATGTCTCCTGTCCTTAGAATTTGGGTGGGGGTATGTAGATTTTAAGGGTCTTTGTCTTCCTAATCCAGGGGTCTTGGCAACTTGAAGACTTTCTGGCTCCGGCAGGTTTTTCCCCTGCGGATTCCCTCTGGAAAGCCACACTGGGGCTAAGGTGGGGAGGGAAACCCCCCAAGGGGGCAAGCACCTGAGACCAAGAAGGCAGCTAGAAGCAAAGCTTTATTGCAGAACAGAAGGGATGAAGGAAGGGTGGGTTTTGGGGGAGGGTCTCCAGAATAATCCGGGACAGAAGAAAAGCCTCTCAGTGAAAAGCGAATCAGACCCAATTCAGGGGGGGTCTCCTTGTTGAGGGTCCTGTAAAAAGAAATATTCAGACGCGAGATTTCTGCCCACGAGTGCAAGTAGGGCTTCATCCTGGCTAATCTTACGACCATGGAGACTGGAACTGAAATCAGGAAATTGGCCTGATTGGGAGAGCCAGGAAGCAATGGGGTACCTGCCCCCTTGGAGTTATGGGGCTCCATGACTGGGGGTTTCAAGCAGAACACAGAATATAGAATAACAGAGTTGGAAGGGA
>NW_015423303.1:0-1352 GCF_001527695.2 Protobothrops mucrosquamatus | reverse complement strand
CAGGGTTCGCTTAATGACCGCGAGGGTCCGCTTAACGACCGCGCCATTTGCTTAAGGGCTGCAGCAGTCACTTTACGACCGCTGCGAAACGAAGGCCACAAAAATCAAGCCTGATCATTTGGCAACCGTCGTGATTGAACGACCAAAATTGTGGGTGTCTTTTTGTGTTCCTTTGTCCTTTTCCGTGAGCCTTACGGTTAAAAAAAAAAAAGCACAAACAAGCAAAATGACTTTAAAAACTCCCTGCCCCCTATTCTGCGGCGAGCTGTTCTTGCGTTGATCCCATTGTGCGACCTCACAACTTTCTAATTTCTGTCTCCGACTTGGCGATTTGCGCCTTTCGGCCACCATGTTCCAAAACCGAGGGCAGCTTTGGCGTTTCCTTTGCAAGTAGTTTGACTTGGCTGAATTAAAGTGAAGTGGAGAGAAACGGATTAGTAATTCTTTTAAATTTGATTTCTGAGACATTTAAAGCAAAGAGCTTCCCGCCACACACACACAAACACCATCGTCGTTCGTTCTCTTCGGCATAAAAAACTTCACGTTAGTAGCAGCATCCAGCAAAGCTCTTCTGCCTATTTTCCCTTTTGGGGTAATAATTTCCCACGATTTGTGGGAAGGAGGGTGGAAAAACATGGACAAGGTCATCCAGCTCAAGGCAGCAGCCCATTTCCTATTATGTTGGTGGGATCAAGGAGAAGATCTCACCACGATGGGCCTTAGATCAGGGGTAGGCAACCTTGGCTCTTTTATGACTCGTGGACTTCAACTCCCAGAATTCCTGAGCCAGCATGGGGGAACTATGGCCCCTTTATGACTTGTGGACTTCAACTCCCAGAATTCCTGAGCCAGCCACGCTGAGGGGAAAGGGAGAGGTTTCCAAGCTGAGCCAGGCTGGCTCAGGAATTCTGGGAGTTGAAGTCCACGAGTCTTAAAGTTGCCAAGGTTGCCTACGCCTGGTCTAGGAGGCTCACCGCTTAGAACAGGAGGACTTAGGACAGAGGTAGGCAACCTTGGCTCTTTTATGACTGGTGGACTTCAACTCCCAGAATTCCTGAGCCTGCATGGCTCAGCTTGGAAGCCTCTCCCTTTTCCCTCAGCATGGCTGGCTCAGGAATTCTGGGAATTGAAGTCCACGAGTCATAAAAGAGCCAATAATAATAATAATAATAATAATTTAATTTGTACCCCGCCCTTCTCCTCACCGGACTCAGGGCGGCTAACAGCCTTGTAAAACCACAATACAATAAATATCCATTAAAACCAAATTAAAAGAAAATATTTGAAGCGGCCAATCGTTAAAATTAACCTTTAAAATACCCTTAAAAACCCCACTAAAATTCCCTAGGCCA
>NW_015423302.1:0-1352 GCF_001527695.2 Protobothrops mucrosquamatus | reverse complement strand
ATTTGGCAACCCAGCATTTGGCAAACCATATTACCATGGTTGCAGCATCCTGTTGTGTGTGTGTGTGTGTGTGTGCGCGCGCGCACGCGCCTGTTGTGTGGTCACCATTTGCAACCTTCCCAACAAGCAAACTGAACTGGAAAAGCCGTTGACTTTAACAACGGCACGATTCACTTAACGGCCGCAGTGATTTTTTTTTACTTAAGAGCTGTAGAAAAAGAGGTTGTAAAATTGGGTGCAGCGTGTCACCCATCCATGGAAATTCGGCTCTCCATTGCGGTTGCGAATCAAGGACGACCTGTATCCTGTTCAACTACCGTGGATCGGTTCCAGGCACTGAATGGGGGGTGGGAGGGTGGGTGGAGGTTGGTCCTCTAAGAATGGCGCAGGGTGCAGCTTTTCACCCCCCCAACTCCCTCCCTTAGCCCCGCGGGACTCCTTCCGTCCCGTCCCCTACACCTGAAAAGCCAGGACGGGTTTTCCCTCCCTCCCTCCCTCCGTCCCGCTCCTCTTCCCCGTCCCGTCTCTTTCAGGGCAACCGATTCCTCTGCTTCTTCTTCTCCTCCTCCTCCTCTTTGGAATTCTCCCTCTCGCCGGGTTTTCCTTCCCGCAGCCCTCCGTCACTCGTCGGGGCGGAGTTCGGGAATGTCCGTGAGACACGAACTGCGCGGGGGGGGGGAAGAGAGAGAGAGAGAGAGAGAGAGAGAGGGAGAGACGAGAGAGGGAGGAGGGAGGAAGCCGAGCATCGCCTGCCGCGGCCCGGGGCGAGCCGGCGCGCGTGCGCAGGCGGACACGCCTCCTCGGGGCTTCCTCGGCCCCCTCCCCCGTCCTTTGGAATTCTGTCAGCTCAGCGCGCGCTCCCTCCCTGACAGACACAGACACACACACACACGCGTGCGCGCGCGCTAGAGAGAGAGAGAGAGGGGGGGGAGGAAAATCAATGGAAAGGCGGGTGCGCCTGCGCGGCCGGCCAACGGGCGAAGGAGCGTGAGGAGAAAAGGAGGGGAGAGAGAGAGAGAGAAGAGAGAGAGAGAGAGAGAGAGAGGTGCGGGAGCGCGCGCCGCACGCACGCACGCACGCACGCCGGAGCCGGGAGCGCGCCGGGCTGTTGCTCCTCCTGCCCGCCGCTGTCGGCGCGACTCTCTGAGGCGAAAGAAGGGGCTCCGCGGCGGCGGGACCGGCCCGCCATGGAGTGACTCCCCCTCTCTCCCTGCCTGCCTGCCCGCCTTCTTGCCTCCCTTCTCTCGGCGCGGGGGGGCAGAAGAAGGCGCTGAGCCCGCTCGGCTGCCCTGGCCGCCGCCGCGCCCCCTCTGCGTGCCCGGCCGCCGGCGTGAGGGGGAGCGAGCGATGGC
>NW_015423301.1:0-1352 GCF_001527695.2 Protobothrops mucrosquamatus | reverse complement strand
GGCGAGGGCCGCTGGAGGGGGCCGCTGGAGCCATCGGGAAGGGCCGTTGAGACGCTGGAGCCGTCGGGAAGGGCCGTTGGAACGGGCCGCTGAGAGGCCGTTGGAGAGGGCCACCGGAGCCACCGAAGGGAACCGCCGGGGCCGGACGGGCCTTCAGAGGAGCCGAGGAGGTCGAGGAGGCCGCCAGAGGGGCCGCCGCAGCCGGAAAAGACCGGGAAGGCCAACCACACACCTACCCAGTCAGCGTAGAATCCCAGCGTCCCCGCGCCTCCTCGCGCCTCCTCGCGCACCGAGTCCCGATCCCGGGGGAGAGAGTCGCCCGGGGAAGGGTCTCCGGACCTCCGGGGACCTCTAAATCTCCCCTCTGCTGCCTATTCGAGCTCTGCTGCTACGGAGCTACCCGGAGCCGCCCGCCATCTTCGAGCATGCGCAGACATACAGCTGACATTTCTAGATGATTTTCAATAGCAGCCACACATAAAGCTCATGAAAAAAATCCAGTTATAAAATGACAACAGTATGAATGATTGTTAGTAAAGCCGCTTGATTGAGGAAAGGTTGAGACTGGACTGAGTACTTGGTATAAGGTAATACTTACCGCACCTGATTCATTGATTATGTGCCATCAAGTCATAATCAACTTTTAAAGGACATAATTAGATTTATACAATACAATCTAATACAATCCTGGGTTGTATAAACAGAGGCACAGAATCAAGATCATGTGAAGTATTAGTACTGCTTTATAAAACCCTAGTAAGACCACACCTGGAATACTACAGCCACCTTTGGTCACCATATCACAAAAAAGATGTGGAGAGTTTGGAAAAAATTCAAAGAGCAACTAAGATGATTAAAGACCTGGAGACTAAAACATATGAAGAATGGCTGCAGGACTTGGGTTTGGCTAGTCTAAAAAGAAGAAGAAACAGGGGAGACATGATAGCAGTATTCCAGTATCTGAGGGGCTGCCACAAAGAAGAGGGGGCCAGGTTGTTCATCAAAGCACCAGAGGGAAGGACAAGAAACAATGGTTGGAAACTGATCAAAGAGAGAAGCAACCTGGAATTAAGGAGAAACTTCCTGACAGTGAGGACAATCAACCAGTGGAACAACTTGCCTCCAGAAATCCTGGATGCTCCATCAGAAATTTTCCACCACTTTAATATCTTCATTGTCAATTCTAAGACTGGTTGTTTAACTCTTGCTTTTTAATTCGATTTTTTTAATATTTAATTTTAGTCCCATTCTTTCATTGTGCTCCTTGACTTTTAATAGTAGGGTTTCCAGATTGTTTCATTTTTGGTACCAGGGTAGTGTCATCAGCACAGCACAGGTTATTGATGTTTCCT
>NW_015423300.1:0-1352 GCF_001527695.2 Protobothrops mucrosquamatus | reverse complement strand
GCTGTCATGTCTTTCAGCCCTACACAGATGACCCCCCCCCCCCGCCAACCTTTTGGAAGCAGACCACACTGACCCAGACGCTGCCTCCATCCATTTGAGCCATGGAGTTGGGTTTTGAATCCAGCCATCCACTAAAAAGCCACCATGCAACCTGAGTGGAACAGATCTTCCCAAGTCCTACCATTCCCCCTGATGCCTGTGAAAGCTGCAAAGGAAGAAAGGAGTCCTGGAGCCATTGGTTCCCACGTGAAGCCTCAGAGGAAAATTAGGAAGACTATGGGGGGAGGGTGGAAACTCATTGTAAAGTTTTCTTTATTGTGGGAAGTCATTGTAAAGTTTACTTTCTTGCTCCATTTGTATTGTAACAAGCCAGTTGAATGTATTTATGGAGTGATGGCATTTGGGAATAGTTGGCACAGCAAGTACTGAACACCTTGGGACTTCTGTCTGGTGGGAGGGAAAATTTATCCAGAATGTTTGTATTGCCTGTTTGTATTAGTAGCTGCACGCACACACACACACACCACTCATAATCTCTTTCACCTACCTTCAGTGAAGCTCCAGCCTGATTCTTGCCCTGTGTCATTAAAACTTTGTAGGAACATGTTAGAGAATTTTAATTTCTCTATTGGTGAAAAATAAATCAGAAGCTCTCACAGTTGACTGCATTTATCTGATTCAAATAACTCCTTTATATTCATATCAAAATATTTACAATACCATACATTCTTCTTTACAGCATCATAGCACAATGAAGACTTCTTACAGAGAGACACAGAGACAGACCCAGACTAAACAAAATTCAGCTCCTAACTCAATACCTTTTTGCACAGACTCAGTAGCACTTTTCTCACATTGGCTGACTGAGTTACCACATGACTCTTCCTGCTCATGAATATTCCAACACTCCTCCCTTCATGATAGGAAGAGACATCAGACCTATTGACTTAATACATTTTCCATAGTGAACACCACCCAATGGTTTAATCATCATGTCTGCCAAATTATCCTCAGAAGAACAATGATGTAAACTAATCAATTTTCCTTTTACAGCTTCCCTGACATTACAATATTTAATGTCTACATGTTTACTTCTGTTCTTCACCCTGTCACCAGTTGCCGTTTTTATATAGGCAGCATTGTCTTCAAATACCTTTACAGATTCTTTTACATTAATATTTAAATCTTGCAACAACTGTACATACCATGTTACTTCAGAACACAATTCAGATAAAGCAATGAACTCTGCTTCCGCTGTTGAAATAGCAACAGTTGTTTGTTTTCTGGACTTCCATCCAATCAGAGTCCCTCCAAACAATATTATAATCCCAGAATTTGATTTCCTTGTGTTT
>NW_015423299.1:0-1352 GCF_001527695.2 Protobothrops mucrosquamatus | reverse complement strand
AATGAGGCTTTGTCTGCCATTTTGAAACTAGTATCTGTTACTGCATACATTCCTCCCCTCAATTGATTTATATCTTGTGGCTTCTTTAAATTATTATATTTTGGAAGAATTTTGAATGAATTCTTCATACATTTACTAAATGATCTGTAAATTAAAGATGTTTAGCCCTAAAAACAAAATAAATAAATAAACATTTTAACTTAAAATATTTTTAAAAGTATTTTTTTAAAAAAAAATAGCTCTAAAGTTTCTGTCTGTGCAGTGTTTTTCAAACTGTTTTTAAAAGTTTAGTTGTGCTTTTTAAAGTGTTTTGAAAACACACAATACAATAAAACAACCTAAAAAAAAACAGCAAAGCCCAAATATAATACATTGCATCAACTGGAAAAATTCAATCCTTCCTCCCTGGAGAAAAGCTCAATCTTTTGTTTTTCCAGAAGTTGGATTATATTGGTGATGGATGAATCTTCAATAGGCCTGCTGAATCTCTCTCTCTCCTCTTTTTCCTTCTTTCCCTCCCATCCTTTATAATATTTGCCTGAGGAAAAATTATTTGTATCTATGGAAAGTCTCAATCATTTGTGTCATGGTTGTCTCAAAGGTTTGTTTTTCCAATACTTCCTTAGTTTTCCTTTGAAAACATTTTGCTTCTTCAGAAGCTTCTTGGATAAGAAGTGAAATGTTTTAAAACAAAAAGCAAAAAAACCCAAGAAAGTCCAGTTGTATTTTGGAATAAGCATCTTTGGGACAACCATGTCTTTACATTTTTCAAGGGAAATAGTTTATGTTTGCTTGCATCCATGATTCATACACAATCCACTTTTGTGTTTCAACATCCATACAATAGATTATAAGACATGGTAAGGGAAAGTTTGAGGTATTAGATGCCAGATGGAGACTAAACACATTCCTTAACTTGTTATAGAGCAGGCATGTCAAACTCGCAACGTCATGTGATATCGCACAATGTATTGCGACTTTTTCCCCATTGCCGGCAATGGGGTGGGGCAGTTTTAGCGTAACCCATCCGGCCCGTGGGCCAGCAGTTTGCCATAGAGTATTTGTTGAAGACAGTATAGTATTTGTTTATAGAGTATTTGTTGAAGACAGTAGTAATTAAGTCTGTATCAAACACAGGTAATTTATAATTTATAATCTTGGGGGATTTCAACCTGCCATCAGTGGGTGAGACGTCGGCGGCAGCTCAGGAGTTCTTGGCTTCCATGACGGCCTTGGACTTGACCCAATTAATTCAGGCCCCCACTCACACGGGTGGACACACGCTGGATCTGATTTTTGTCTCAGGCCAGTGGCAGAGTGATCTGGTATTAGGGGAGATAGTCATTGAGCCC
>NW_015423298.1:0-1352 GCF_001527695.2 Protobothrops mucrosquamatus | reverse complement strand
CTCGGTCAGGTCAACAACAACATAGGATAGCCAGGAAAAATGAGCATGCCCTCCCTGGCTTCTGGGAAATTAAAGGATTTCTTCTCTCCCCAAACTGAGGTTGCTGGGTGACATTCTGTTCTCTCCAGCCGCCAAAGTTGAAATGACAATGGAGGCACAGAGCTCTGCAGATGGAAAGGATCCTCCATCTGACACAGAATGTTTGCATAAAAAGTCTTATTCTGTTTCCCAGTGGAAAATATGACTTTCCTGCTGAGTTTCAGTCTGGCCTCAGCAATAGGCTGGTCCTCCAATGGAGGCATTGTTGAGAGGACACATCCTCCATAAATGAGAAGTAGCTGTTTTGGAGCCAAGGCAGGGAAACTATGTGGACGATCCACAAAAGAGCAGAACAATGCATTCATTTTGCACTTTCTCAGAAGTAATCCTGGACAATGAAATTAGCTGGTAACACTTTCTTAGTTCATAATGGGAAGAGCACGTGGGAATGGCAATATGATAGCAACGTAAGAATCTAAGAGTGGGAGGGAATGATCAGAAATTGGCGGCCAATGTGGACATTAACATTCACAAAATATCCATCTACCATAAGCCAAAACATGAATTATTTATAAAAAAAATAATAAAGGTGGGATATAAATAAATAAATAAATAAATAAATGATAGTATTCCCACTAATCCTTTAAGTCGGTCAGGATGCTCTTCACTCCTGGCTTGCTGCCTTCTTTTGTGCAGGAAAGCACACATTTAATTAAATATTTATCATTTTTATTTTGTATACAAGCCTGCATGAGGCCCAGAGATATTTTTTGTAAATAAAGATGATGCTAAGACTGCTCTTCTACTCTACAACCTTTCTCCTCCTCATTTTATAGTTTTAAAATTAACACAATCTTTTTAAGAATCTTTAAGACGTCAAACTGGGCAAAGAGTTTGGAAAGCACCAAAGAAGATGTTTCTGCTACGTTTAAGCCCAGGGGCTGCCACTTTATTGACAAATTTTCAGAATTCCCTATTTGAATTTGATTTGCGAGACCAGTTAAGCAAAGCAGTGTCATATAGTTTCTGAGTAAACAACGAAACACATTTGCTCTTCTACTACAACAGGTGCAATCTGCTTTATAACTCATTTTCCCCCCAGAAATGACAGAAAGCCAACTTTTAGGAAATCTATATGTAGTATAGATAATTTCACTTCTTGTTGTATGGGGCTGATATGCTATATTGTCTTTTTTCCCCCTTAAATCTGAATGCCTTTAGAGGGATTATTTATTATTTTTTCCTCCTCCCCTTTAATTGGCTTGACAAATTAACAGCAAACATAATCTCCTCCCAATTTGAAGCCTTTTACA
>NW_015423297.1:0-1352 GCF_001527695.2 Protobothrops mucrosquamatus | reverse complement strand
CCCTTTGAGTAATTTGCTGATTGCCGGTCATCAATATTTCTCATGTGAAACTTGCTGGTTACTGTCAAATGTGTTCACTCTTGATCACACATATCAACTCTTCCCAGTTCATCTTTTTTATATTTTTGGGCCCTGTAATACATCAACACAGTCATCAGAAACAACCTGCATTAGGAGGTGAATATCCATTACAGGGATCCTTTTAAGGGTCAAAAATTCAATCATGTATGGTGCTTAAAGCACATAAGCAGACCTATATTTAATGAACAATAGCAATACAACTTTTTCTCACAGCAACTTCCAGCCAGCTGAAGTGATAGAAGCTAAAGAACATGTCAGATCTTCTAGTTGTGCATCAGTACTGCCATCTGTTGGTGATGTACAACACTGGAGGCATTCTTTTTTTCATTCTGCATTTGTACACGGCTCTTAATAGCTATTACTTGGAGAAATTGTACTGGTGCACTGAAACATCAGAGCAGACACTCACTCATCTGATCTCAAAACAAATGGGCTGTTGAAAGCAAAGGATATCTGTTACACTCACCCTTATCACACTCATGAAAGAATGTGTATTTTGACATGATACAAGCAATGCTATGTTACAACACCCTCCCAAATCTTAATTTCTTTATGGGTCAAAGTTTTTTATTTTAATTATGTTTTTTAGTTTTTAAAAAGGAAATTTATTTCTAGTACACAGCAGTTTAGCCAATACTCTCAAAACAAAATAAATATGAATGAGTCTTGGATTGAAAAGGAACAAATGATTCATAAACATTTTCTCAAATTTTGAAACACTTGCTTGGGGATGGGCAATTTTTGGTATTCTTTAGTGTAAACTTACAAACAGCTTATAAGAACCCAGGTTATGTAGACATCCAGACTTATGCTTTCCCCAATTCAGTAATTTATTTTTAGTTCCAGTGGAATCTGGGTGATGTGTAATTAGATATTGGTTAGGAATGTTTACCCATTGATGTCACTAGTTTATTATTTATTTATTTATTTATTGGATTTTTACCCCGCCCTTCTCCTTGCGGACTCAGGGCGGCTGACAGCCTGATAAAAAACAAATACAAAAATACCCCAGTACCATCATTAAAAACATAATTAAAATGAAATATTAGATTTGGCCTTGTTAATTTAAAAATGTTTTTAAAACCCCGCTAAAAATTCCCCTTAGGCCAGTCCTGCTTGTTGAAATAGCCATGTCTTAAGGGCGCGGCGGAAGGAAGGGAGATCCGGGATCACCCGGATCTCTGGGGGTAGTTCGTTCCAGAGGGTGGGAGCTCCCACCGAGAAGGCCCTCCCCCTGGGAGTCGCCAGCCGGCACTGTCTGGCTGACGGCA
>NW_015423296.1:0-1352 GCF_001527695.2 Protobothrops mucrosquamatus | reverse complement strand
AAGCTCTTCCTTTGTTTCTTCATGACACCATTATTCATCTCTCCCAAAGGTAAAAAAGAATAAAATAAAGGAGCTACTTTCAGAAATAGAACAGCATTTTACAAGCTTCCCACACACAGTTCTGCCAAAGCAACACACATTCCCCAAACCACACAACTACAGTTCTTCCTCAGTGGATTACAAACTAGGTTTTGCTCCTGTCTAGCTCCCAGCTCTTTCCAAATCTTTCTCCTCCAAGAAACAGGAATATTGCTCTCTATAGTGATCCAAAGATCAGTGTCATGTAGTGGACAAGCATGTGAGACATCAGTTCAGGAGAAAAACCTGACTTTAGATATGCTAGCCAGGCTGTGACTGTTGCCCAGGTTTTCTCCTGAATCTGTTAAATCCATCTCGTCTTGTCTTGTGTCAGAAATGCAGGAAGTAAGAAGGGGGAAATTATTAACTTAAATTTAAAAAGATTAAAGACATTAATAAAAACATAAATTTATATGCCATGTTCAATCCCTGGCAGATCTTCATAGTTTGGCTATAGTGTGCTGACTGAACTATGGCCACTGAAGGACTTGAGTGGTCATTCTCCTGCTTCTTTTCATTCCCACTCTTTCAGGGAAGGTAAGGCTTTTGGGCTGGCCATCCACGGGCAGGTCTACCAGTGTTCGCCTTCATTTAGGAAATGGTTCCCCCTCCCTTTCCTTCACATTCTCAGATGTTTGAACACATGAATGCCTTCCCTGCCTCCCCCCACCCCCTTCCTATGTTTTCTGCCTATTAAGGCCGATCCTTTTTTCTGTTTCCTTTACTGAACTACTATTGCTTTAACCCTAAAATGTTTAAAGCAAATGAAACATGTGGTTTCTTCATTCTGCTATGGGTCTATAAAAAAAAAATAGCCTTCTTTGCAATGTTGTAGATTTGTTCCAGAATTCCTACATTGGGATACATTATAACTTATTATTTTAAGCAAAGGAACACTTGCAGTACTGGGCAAATGGCAGTGTTGAAAAGAAAATAGAGTATGCTTCACACAGACCTGTAGAAAACGGGAAAGGTGCCTACTTGGAGGGTGGAACAGAAGTATGCTGGCAGAAGAGGTGGGGAAAATATGGTGGCCAATGAACATGTCAGCCTTATTATTTTTTTT
This sequence comes from Protobothrops mucrosquamatus, assembly GCF_001527695.2. Classification (NCBI taxonomy): domain Eukaryota; kingdom Metazoa; phylum Chordata; class Lepidosauria; order Squamata; family Viperidae; genus Protobothrops; species Protobothrops mucrosquamatus. The sequence continues at coordinate 208 of NW_015423296.1, read as the reverse complement.
TATTTATTTTTTATTTTTTAAACTTATATGCCGCCCTTCTCCCAACAGGACTCAGGGCGGCTTACAGCATATTAAAACGATACAAACACTATCCCCAATAAAAACCAATTAAAAACAAATATTTACCGCTGTGTTACCATTAAAATTCTAATTAAAATTGTCCCTATTTAAAATTCTCCCTAGGCCAGACCCGCTTGCTGAAAAAGCC
>NW_015423295.1:0-1352 GCF_001527695.2 Protobothrops mucrosquamatus | reverse complement strand
CAAAAACAATTACAAAATTTAAAATTAGTTAAAAAGAAATATTTAAATATTGTCTAATTAAAATATGATTAAAACCCCTCTAAAAATTACCCTAGGCCAGTCCCGCTTGTTGGAATAGCCATGTCTTAAGGGCGCGGCGGAAGGAAGGGAGATCAGGGATCACCCTGATCTCTGGGGGCAGCTCATTCCAGAGGGTGGGTGCTCCCACAGAGAAGGCCCTCCCCCTTGGGGTCGCCAGCCGGCACTGTCTGGCCGACGGCACCCTGAGGAGACCCACTCTGTGGGAGCGTACAGGTCGATGGGAGGTAATCTGTGGCAGGAGGCGGTCCCAACACAATGAGTTTCGGATAACACAACAGCCCCACTTAGACCTTAAGGACAGAAGGGCAATTGGGATTTTGTATTTGTCATGGAGACCCAGTAGGGGGACTGAAATATAGTAAAGGAAGGACGCTGAAGGATATCGTTAGTCCCAAAGTCACAGAAGGAATAAATGAGGAGGAGGAAGAGGAAGACAACAGGAAAAAGCTACAGGCAGTACTCTTGATGAAAAACACCCATTCATGTTCAGAAATCTAAAATGAATGACCTTGGGAAGTTTGCAAGCAGAGTCTTTCCGGGAAATTCCCAGTGGTCTTGGGGGTAAACACTGTCAGAGGATACAGGCAGACCACAGGAGGATCCATCGTCCTCGACTGGGCGCTTCTCGCTTAGCCCCGGCGTCTCCAAACAAACAAAAATAAAGCAGAAGAAGTTACATTTGGTGGCCGGGACAAGGGCCAGGTCACCAAGGATGCCTGCAGACAGCCAAGAACTGTAGATCAGGTGACAGGAAACGAAAACTCAGAAGGAACTGAGGGTAGGAAGCCAAGGGTGCCAAGAACAACGCAGAGGGCCTTGACGCCTTCAGAGTGAAGGGAGGAAGCATACCAACCGCTCAATAAAGAAGGCAAAATGCTAAGCGCCATCAAACCAGAGGCAGCGCTTCTGAATTCTTGTTCTGATTCCATCTTCCCTAACAAGATGCCGTGCAAAAAGCAGGACGAAGGAGCCCGGATGAAGAATGAGGCCGACCGAAATAGGCTTGGGGAAGAACTCTCCGAATTAAATGAACTGCCTCCTAGGACAGGGGTAGTCAACCTTGGCTCTTTTATGAGGGTCTGGATGGGGAGGAACAGACTCAGGCTCAACCCTTCCAAGACCGAGTGGCTGTGGCTACCGGCGCCTCGGCATAGTCAGCTGGTTCCATCGCTGACTATAGGGGGCGAAACTTTGGCCCCCTCGGATAGGGTGCGCAATCTGGGTGTCCTCCTGGATTCACGGCTGACACTGGATGACCAGTTGGCGGCCGT
>NW_015423294.1:0-1352 GCF_001527695.2 Protobothrops mucrosquamatus | reverse complement strand
CCCTTCTTCTATTGCCCTCAATCTTTCCCAGCATTAGGCTCTTCTCCAGTGAGTCCTTCCTTCTCATTAGGTGGCCAAAGTATTTGAGTTTCAACTTCAGGATCTGGCCTTCTAAAGAGCAGTCGGGGTTGATCTCCTCTAGGACTGACCGGTTTGATCGCCTTGCAGTCCAGGGGACTCGCAGGAGTCTTCTCCAGCATTGGATATATATGAATCCAATGTTTAACTGTTGCAGCCATTGCTTCAAACAATAACTATAAAGAAGGAATTATCAACTTGAAACCAATAGGTCTTATTCTCCCCCGTTTCTTGGGGCATTTTCTTCAGCCCAACAAAGTCACACTGTTGAAATTGCATACAAACTGCCAAATTATGGCACTTTTTAAATATTGCTCAGTTATGAATTTGATTAGTTTATAGTATAAGATACAAAGAAAATACAAAAGGCACTTTTTAAATATAAAATCATCACCAAATAAGCCTACTTAGACTCCATGACATTTAATAATCTTATTTTCCTGTACCCCAGAAAGCCTAGACATTGTGGGTGAAGGGGCAAAAAAATCTTGCCTGGATACAATGGTGATGTCACCATTTTACCACCATGTTTTCTGAAATCCTTGGATGTCTAAATTAATCGATCAATCCATCCATCGATCTTAAAAAGTGGAGTCAGCAGGTGCAAAATAACTAGTTATCCTTAATTTAAAGGGAAATAAAGCTAGTTTCAAGTAAATAAACTGAAAATTATCTATAATTATATTTGCTTCCAAAATAGAGGATATCTAGGGGCCTTGATAATTTCATTGCATTCTGCAGCATTTTTTATCACCTCCAAGATGGCGTTTTTATGTCTTATACTCCTTCTGTTCTTTCTATTTTTTTTAAAAAAATCATTTTTTATTACTAAATCAAGTTCCTCTTTGATCCAGTGTTGCCCTCTTGTTCAACCCCTGGAAGATAAGTGTTTGGTATAAGGGTTTTCAATTTTCTCCTTTTACTCTGAAGCATCTTTTTGCTTTTCAATCTGAAGCAGTGCATAGCCTTGTACTTATTACAGACACTTGTACTCCTGAAAGCTTTAAAAGATAAACATTTTTTTGAAATTAACAAGAAAAAAAGGCCATCTTGAAATTATTTAAAGTCTCTAGATATTCCTACAGTCTGCGGTCCTTCACAATGGCTTATAGCCCTGGGCAGTGGTGGGATTCAAATATGTGAACAACTGGTTCTCTGTATGGATGCCGCTTCTGGAAGTCCATTCTGGCCCTGGGTAACAAAACATTAGCTACCGGTTCTGCCGAACTGGTGCGAACTGCCTGAATCCCACCACTGGTCCTGGGGCTACATTC
>NW_015423293.1:0-1352 GCF_001527695.2 Protobothrops mucrosquamatus | reverse complement strand
GCAAGCGGGACTGGCCTAGGGGATTTTATAGGGGTTTTAATTACTTTTAAATTTGACATTCTCAAATATTTCATTTTAATTAAATTTTAACTAGGTGTAATATGTTAGCTTTTTATCATTTGTCAGCCGCCCTGAGTCCGAAAGGAGAAGGGCGGGATATAAATACAATTAATAATAATAATAATAATAATAATAATTACATTTGATTAGTGCTTAATAAACATCGTGTTGTCTGGGCCAATTTGTTTGCTTAATAATACAAGTTACATTCTTAATGTCTACCCCTTTTCTCCAACCATTGATTAAATAAATTCCATATTTGAAAATATTCTGTATCTTCTTTCTCTTTGATCCTCAACTGTAAGTCTCTCCATTTCAGCACAGTCCAATATCTTCTTGATTATCTCTTTGTCTAGTGGTGTTTCTTCATTCTTCCAGTGCTGAGCAAATACAATCCCTGCTGCTGTTAATACATGCAGTGTTAAATATATACTTTGCTTATTAAATTTTTCTGATATTATTCCTAATAAAAAGAGTTCAAGTTTACAATCTACATGTTTCCCTAACATCTTTTCTAACAAAGTGTGTCTTTTGGCCCAATTTTTTTTTCTTTAACACAAGGCCACCACATATGGTAATACAGGCCAGGTGTTTGATTACATTTCCAAAATTTACTGGACATATTTTTAAACATTTTTGCTAATCTAGCAGGTGGTAAATTCCATCTATAGAACATTTTATATCAGTTTTCTTTATAGGAAGTTGCCATGGTCAATTTATAATTTCTTTCCCAAAGATTTTGCCATTTCTGTAATTCTATATTATATCCAAAGTTTTCTGCCCACTGTATCATTGTTTTTTTCACTTGTTCATCCTCCATTTTGAATTTAATAGAAAGTTATATAGTTTCTTAATCAGTTTTTTATCAGAGGTCAACAGTATCTGATCACATTGTCTGTTCTTTATAAAAACCATATATTTTCGCATCTTTATCATACTTGATTGCATTTGCAACTGAGGCCACCATGATAATTCAGTACCCTGGTCTACAAGCTCTTGTTTAGATTTTTATTTCCCTTCGGTATCCAAAGTATCTTTATATGTCCATTTTTTTCATATTTCACTTGATTTGGGTGAACAAATGCTTCCATCGTTGAAAGCAATCCTGGGATTCTTAAGTAGATTTTAGCTTTTAGCTTTTCGCACACAAGAAGTAATGTATTTCTTATATAATGATTTTGAAAGTATCTATGAATCTTATTCTTCTCATACCATAGAAATGCATGCCACCCAAGTTGCGGATCATGTCCTTCTAGATATAACAGTCTTTTATATCTGAAAGTTATCCATTC
>NW_015423292.1:0-1352 GCF_001527695.2 Protobothrops mucrosquamatus | reverse complement strand
AGGAGGACACCCAGGTTGCGCACCCTATCCGAGGGGGCCAAAGATTCGCCCCCTATAGTCAGCGATGGAACCAGCTGACTATGCCGAGGCGCCGGTAGCCACAGCCACTCGGTCTTGGAAGGGTTGAGCCTGAGTCTGTTCCTCCCCATCCAGACCCTCACGGCCTCCAGACACCGGGTCATCACGTCAAGGGCATCGTATATCAGTAAGTTTTAATTAGCTTGGTTAGCTTCCTTGCAGACTCCACAATAGATAAAAACATTCGAGATATAATTCAGTGACTCCCTTCAGTATATCAGAAATTGATATATTCATGTAAAGTTTGGGTACATGCACATCTGTTTACATTCGTGATTGAATTTATTTCCAGCATTTATTTATTCCTCACTTTAATTGTATTTTTATTGCTTCTTTATTCTTACACATACTACTTTTGGCAAGCTAGGATTTACTTCTATCTAGTAATTTTTACAGAAGGTTTATATAAACCTCAGCCTCGTGGTTTTAAAGCTCCGTAATCCAAAAGCTGACCATCTGCTGGGTAAATTACTTCTGGATATGATCTAAAATGCTTTGAACTCTTTCAAAGTCCAGAATAATTTAGATCCTGAATGCCCCAATATCAAAAGCCCAAATTGTGTGCTGCTTGTGGTTAGAGCCAGTTTTGATTATTCAGGGCCTTCTCAGCAACGGGTCCTGGTATGGTAGATGTCATTTCCCCTTGAAGAGCAGGTGGTCCCCTTCTGTGGTTATGTAGCTCTTGGTCTTTGGTGAATACAGCTGTGGTGACTGGGAGTTTTATGCAAAGTATTGGTGTGGATTTTTGTTTTTACTCATTATTTGAAATGTGTGATTATATATTGTGGTTTTAAACCACTATAAGTTACTCTGAGCCCACTTAACTGGTAATATGGTGGAATGAATCTATCTATCATCTATTTGTCTATCCTTTATCCATATCTATCTATTTGTCTGTCTATCCATATCTATCTATTTGTCTGTCTATCCATGTCTGTCTGTCTTCTGTCTGTCTGTCTGTCTGTCTGTCTGTCTGTCTGTCCGTCCGTCCGTCCGTCCGTCCGTCCGTCCATCCATCCATCCATCCATCCATCCATCCATATCTGTCCGTCTATCTGTGTTATCCATCTATCCGTCTATCCATATCTATCTATTTGTCAGTTTACCCAACTATATCTATCTATCTATCTGTCTGTCTGTCTGTCCGTCCATCCATCCATCCATCCATCCATCCATCCATCCATATCTGTCTGTCTATCTACCTCTCTCTCTCTCTCCATCCATCCATCTATCTCTATCTATCTATCCATCCATCCATCCATCCATCCATCCAT
>NW_015423291.1:0-1352 GCF_001527695.2 Protobothrops mucrosquamatus | reverse complement strand
CCGGCTCACCCCCCTGCTTGTCGCTTCTGCCTGCAATTTGCTTTGATGATTGCTAATAAAGGAGGTCCTCAGAGACTATTCTGGGCTGATCTCATCCCGAGGAAACCTGGTCTGGTGTCTTCATATGACAACTCATGAATCAGCCCCCGGACGAGGTCTGAAACCAAGCCGGGAGACTCAGGTCCCGGTTTTCTACAAATTTGTGCTTTTCTTCCCCTGCCCCACTCCCTTTTTCTTGTGAGAGTTTTTGGCAAGCACTTACATTTTGCAGAAAAGCTATTACTAGGATGACATTCAATCTCTGCATTAGCCAAGATAAGGGGATTTTCAGGTAGAAATGGGGCAGGTGTGACAACTGACAAACCTTTGAGCAGTTTTTTCAAATTTTCCCTTACTTGTATTATCCCCTTCTTTCAGCATTGACCAGGCTGATAATATGTAAGCCAGGGTCCTCAACCTTGGCCACTTTAAGACTTGTGGACTTCAACTCCCAGAATTCCTCAGCCAGCAAAGCTGGCTAAGGAATTCTGGGAGTTGAAGTCCACAAGTCTTAAAGTGGCCAAGGTTGAGGACCCCTGATGTAAGCAAACACTGAGGGAAAAACCTGGTACTCCTTGTAACAGATGCTTATGTACAAGACATGTTTTCACTTCAGTACAGAGAAGCTCCAGAAGTTTACACAATTGACCATTACTGAGAAAATGAAAATAGAGACTCCAAACTAAGAGAATACATTTTTCCCTGGTCAAGAGGGCAAGAGACACTATTGATAGCTATACTGCAAGCTAATAGATATTAGGCCATTTTATATATCTACTTTGAATCCTTGCTATCATAAAAGAACACATTCAGAAAAAGTAAAAGAAGAGATAATCCATTCCTCCCTGTTTAATGAGACACGTAAGTTAGTTTCCTGATGTGTCAAGAAGTCACTGTTTGATTTCAAAAGAAGATAAACTAAAAGCTAAAATGAAATAATGGGATGACATAAGACAGCATCAAGTCTTTATAGAACATGGTGGCTGTTTACTTTTTATCTGCCTTGACCCTTATCTATGAGGAGGCAGTGGCAGCCACCAGCTGTGTTCCTCACTTTGTTGTTATAAAAGTCTATTTTCAAGACTTGGAAAGACTTCTCTTTTTTTTTTTTTGCTTAATGACACACAGACATCCGTATTTTCCTTTATGGAAGTTGACTGGAGCAACAGCTGAATCTTATATTAACACAAGGACAAAAAAATACATCTTCAACTACAGTTGACATCAGCAATCTAACTTATGTGATGCAGAGATATATAGTTCTGACTTCCAGCACTTTGCAATGATCAGCCTGTGGGGCTGTAAGCATAGTG
>NW_015423290.1:0-1352 GCF_001527695.2 Protobothrops mucrosquamatus | reverse complement strand
TAATAATATGTGTTATCTTTTTTATTTATAAGACTAAATATGAGGTTTAATAAATGGGGCTGCAAATGGAAGCAAAAGTAGTGGAGCTGACAAGTGACTGGGAAGCCACCATTTTTTTTGCTAGATTTCAAGAGGTAAAGTTGCAACTCATGGGAAGACCATATACATTCAAAGGGTCCTTCAATTTTTCAGCAACAATCCTATAAGATGGGCTGAATGCAGACATGTAATGACTCTTAACGTGTATAGCAAGGATTGGGTTTCTTTTAAGTGTGAAAATTTATAGCACTCTTAGAATTTATCCAATTGATAAAGAAACTGATTTTACTCTCATTATCAGGTATTATGAGATAAGTAGCATCTTAAGAAGTCCACTTAACGTTATTTTCTACGCTGATGTAGAAACTTTAATGTAAGCTAATGTGCAAATCTTGATCAGTATTAGTGCCATCTATTAATGATCAGATAGTCTCCATAATTATATGTCCCCAACCTAATCTTTCAGACATTCCAACAGCATATCCATTACCAACATCAAAATTCAAGAACTATTCTTTCAGTCCTGTTTTTTCAGTTTAAATTTTGCTTCCATAGGAGATCATGGTGCAAACCACTGACTGCAAGTTTTGATCTTTGTAGGTATAGATGTGTTATGGCATCTGAATATTAATTCTTACTTCACCATGTGCTAGTCTGTGTTTCTTGACTTATCATTTTACTCTTGATCATCAGCCCTATAAGGCAGAAGCTGTCCACCATTTCATAGCTTCACTGCCAATTCTAAGGCTGGTTGCTTTTCCTGTAGTTATTATTTTGGTCTTCTTTATATTTAATCTTAGTCCCATTTTTTTCACTTGACTTTTATTACAACACCTTGCAGATCATTTGCATTTTCAACTATTAGAGTAGTGTCATCAGTACAGTACAGATTATTGATGCATCTTTCTTCAATTTTAAATCATGTTCATTTTCTTCCCATCCAGCACTCAGTGACATTGGATGTGATATTTGGAAGTGATTTCATAATATAGTTCCTGGTTTTCACCCTCTATACCTAGCTGTCACATCTTTGCTGGCCCAGGGCTGTAACTACTTTGAATGCCAGGTCAACCTGAAACAATTTTGCCCTCACTCATGACCTTATCATAGATAAGGTATCATGCTGCGGCGTCTCGGTGAGTTAGGAGTGGGAGGCACTGTTATGCAGTGGTTCTCCTCCTTCCTCACCGACCGTACGCAGTCTGTATTGGCAGGGGGACAGAGGTCGACTCCTAGGCCCCTAACCTGTGGGGTGCCTCAGGGGTCGGTCCTCTCTCCCCTACTGTTCAATATTTATGTGAAGCCGCTGGGAG
>NW_015423289.1:0-1352 GCF_001527695.2 Protobothrops mucrosquamatus | reverse complement strand
ACGACTTCAACTGAGCCCCACATTTTTGCCCCATTATACAACCTTTTTTTCCACCGTTGTCAAGAGTTGTTAAGTGAATCATATGGTCGTTAAGCAAAGGCAGCTTCCCCCACTGATTTTGCTTGTCGGAAGCCAGCTGGGAAGGTTACAAATGGTGATCACATCATCCCGGGAACACTGCAAATATTGTAAAGGCATGTCAGATGCCGCGTGCCCGAATTTGGTCACATGACCATGGGGAATGCTGCAGGTGAAATGTGAAAACCAGTCGTAAATCCCTTTTTTCAGTGCCGTTGTAACTAAATGAATGGTTGCAAGTTGAGGACTACCTGTAGAGGAGGAGGGTGGGGGAGGAAGGAGAAGGAGAAGGAGAAGATAAATTATTCTTATCTCATTTACAACCCCAGTTCTGGGAATCTTAAGAGTTAAGGAGAGGCAAGGAGTAAAATCTAAATTTGGGGAAGTTTCAGGTCTCTTCAAAGGGGATGGAGGGGGGAGGTTGTTTTATTCTTCTTCTTTGTGTTTTGTACAATTTTCCTGAGCCCTGCTGGACACAAGCGATGCCGATCTCTCCGGTTTTAAGCCATGCTTCTCGTGAAAAAAAAGGAGAGCCCTGTCTTTCTTTCTTGCCAGCTCAGCACTTACTCAACAGTTTTCTTTGGGGCTCAGGAAAGTGGCGTGGAAGCAAGGCTGTCTTTTTTTACATGACTACGCAAATCCTTTGTGCCCCTGTTTCCCCTAAAGCCTCAGCGCACCTATGGAGTTCCTTTGAATCACCCCCCCCTCCCGGGGGATTTTTTACACAAGAGTCTTTGCTTTGTCTTCATAGCATAGGGAGCTTTTTAGAGCCGAAGCGAAAGTCAGCGTTCTGGGACAAGGATCTGCCTTCTCTTATTTTGCACCTAGATTTAGCCCTCTCCAAACACGATTCATGCTGCTATGCGTTGAATTATTTGTTGCTATGGCCCTTCCCCCAACCCCCCCCAAAAACCCTTTATTTTGCATGGTTTATGTATACTATATGCTTGGGGAAAGTAGGAGGAGGAAGGAGTATTAGGTATGTCTGTATGATTATTAGCAGTATTATTAATATTAGGGATATAAAAATAATAAAGGCGGAATGATATAGATAGATAGATAGATAGATAGATAGATAGATAGATAGATAGATAGATAGATAGATAGATAGATAGATAGATAGATAGATTTAGATGGATGGATGGATGGATGGATGGATAGATGGATAGATGGATAGATAGATAGATAGATAGATAGATAGATAGATAGATAGATAGATAGATAGATAGATAGATAGATAGATAGATAGATAGATAGATAGATATAGATGGATG
>NW_015423288.1:0-1352 GCF_001527695.2 Protobothrops mucrosquamatus | reverse complement strand
CATGGGGGAACTATGGCCCCTTCATGACTGGTGGACTTCAACTCCCAGAATTCCTCAGCCAGCATGGGGGAACTATGGCCCCTTCATGACTGGTGGACTTCAACTCCCAGAATTCCTGAGCCAGCATGGGGGAACTATGGCCCCTTCATGACTCGTGGACTTCAACTCCCAGAATTCCTCAGCCAGCATGGCTCAGCATGGAAACCTCTCCCTTTCCCCTAAGCATGGCTGGCTCAGGAATTCTGGGAGTTGAAGTCCATGAGTCATAAAAGAGCCCAGGTTTCCTACCCCTGGATAGACCATGGCTGAAATGAAGATGAAATAGTGGATCCTGAAGCTGAGGAAATGCACAATAGAATTTAGTAGAATAGAAAAAAGCCAAGGTGGGGAACCCTCTTTCAAATATATGAATTTGTTTCATAGTGCTGAAAAGAGTTATGGGGTGGGTATAAAGCAGGGGTAGGCAACCTTGGCTCTTTTATGACTTGTGGACTTCAGTACCCAGAATTCCTGAACCAGCCATGCTGACTCAGGAATTCTGGGAGTTGGAGTCCTTGGTATAAGGGATGGAAACTTATCGAAAAGTTGACAGTTTCCTGACAGTGACTATAATTCCTCCAGATGTTGTGGGTACTCCATCACTGGAGGTTTTTAAGAAGAGACCGGGGACATGTGTCTGAAATGGTATATACTGGGTCTCCTGCCTGAGCAGGGGGCTGGACTAGAAGATCTCCAAGGTCCCTTCCAACTCTGTTATTCTATATTCTGGGCTTTAGCTGGCAAAAATAAAGCCTTACCTTGTCACCTCTGTTAGTAAGAATTGCTTTGAGGCTGCAGAAGTTTATAAACTTTGCCTCCTAGGAGACAATTCCCAGTGTAAGGAAAAGCATGGATTAAATAAAAACTGTCACTTTCTTGGAGGATGATCGGTAAGCTGAGTATGGTGGCTGGTTTAATAGAAGATCAGTAATACATTTGTAAGCAGGATGTATAATAATAATAATAAAGTTGGAAGGGACCTTGGAGGTCATCTAGCCCAACCCCCTGCTCAGGCAGTAAACCCTATACCATTTCAGACAAATGGCTGTCCAGTCTCTTCTTAAAAGCTTCCAGTGTTGGAGCATTCACCGCTTCTGGAGGCAGGTTGTTCCACTGGTTGACTGTCCTCACTGTCAGGAAGTTTCTCCTTAGTTCTAGGTTGCTTCTCTCCTTGATTAGTTTCCATCCCTTATATGTATGGTAGGTTGGCATTGTGTATTGATTTCTCATCACAGGCAATTAATCATAGTTATTCTTCCTCTACTAGTGTCTATTCTATGCTTCTGCTAAGAGGCAGGAAAGATGGGGGTATG
>NW_015423287.1:0-1352 GCF_001527695.2 Protobothrops mucrosquamatus | reverse complement strand
AAAAGAAGTCAAAATCCTGTCCTTTGGACGTCAACTGTCTCTTAATATCTGATGAAATATCTTCAATTCTCCGTGCTACAGTGTTACGAGCCAGGCAAATGTTGTCAAACTCTTGCTTCTTCTCGGGACAGATATTCTCAACCATTTTCATAACACACTCTTTAATAAAATCACCCTCAACAAAAGACTTGCTATTTTTAGCAATTAACGTTGCCACCTCATAGCTTGCCTTTGTGGCATTTTCATTTGACTCACGGGCTTTTGTGAAAAATCGCTGTTGTGACATTAAAACCGCTTCAAGTTGCTTCAACTTTTCACTGCGGTCGCGCCCTGTTAGTTTGTCGTATGTGCTATGTTTCGTCTGGTAGTGTCTCTTGACATTAAATTCTTTATAAACGGCCACAGTCTCTTGACATATCAGACAAACACAGTGATTCCGTATTTCAGTGAAAAAAAAATCCACTTTCCACCTTTCCTGGAAACGGCGGCCCTCACTGTCAACTTTCCTTTTCTTATTTATAGTCGCCATTTTATAAATTGGCCAGAAGGGTGATTCTGCCTCTACAAGCAAACTTCCTCTGCCTCTGCCTCTACAAGCAAACAGTGTAAAAAACAAAACATTGTATGAAACTCTTTCCCTTGTTCTACAATTCCTTATTTGGCCTCATGAGCAATACAGCATCCCCAGACCGATTCTATAATAATTATACTGTTTATTATCCTGTTGTCAAAGTAGGTCTCCCACTTTCTCAAAACTAGGAAAAATTACACTACCAAATAGAAAACAGAAGGTGGAGGAGGGGAACGGATAAGAAGGAAGAAAGCCCCAAAGTTTACATCAGTGGTTCTCAACCTTTCTAATGCTGCGACCCCTTAATACAGTTCCTCATGTTGTGGTGACCCCCAACCATAAAATTATTTTTGTTGCTATTTCATAACTGTAATTTTGCTACTGTTATGAATCGCAATGTAAATATATGATATGCAGGATGCATTTTCATTGTTACAAATTGAACATAATTAAAGCATAGTGATTATGCTTTCCTCTCTCCCTCTCTTTCCTCTCCCTCTTTCTCTCTCTTCCCTCTTTCTCTCTTTCTCCCCTCTTTCTCTTTCCTCTCTTTCTCTTTCCTCTCTCTTTCTCTCTTTCCTCTCCCTCTCTCCCTTTCTCTCTTTCCTCTCTCTCTCTTTCTCCCCTCTCTTTCTCTCTTTCTCTTTCTCTCTTTCCTCTCCCACTCTCCCTTTCTCTTTCCTCTCCCTCTCTTTCCTCTCCCTCTCTCTCTTTCTCCCTCTTTCCTCTCCCCCTCTTTTTCCTTCTCTCTCTCTCTCTCTCTCTCTCTCTCTCTCTCTCT
>NW_015423286.1:0-1352 GCF_001527695.2 Protobothrops mucrosquamatus | reverse complement strand
TTGGAGCATTCACTGCTTCTGGAGGCAGGTTGTTCCATTGGTTAATTGTTCTAACTGTCAGGAAGTTTCTCCTTAGTTCTAAGTTGCTTCTCTCCTTGATCAGTTTCCATCCATTGCTTCTCGTCCTGCCTTCAGGCGCCTTGGAGAATAGCTTGACTCCCTCTTCTTTGTGGCAGCCCCTGAGATATTGGAACACTGCAAATTTGATGAGTTACTCTTCAATTCTCTCATCTAAGTCATTTATAAAGATATTGAAGAGTACTGGGCTAAGACAGAACCTTGTGGTACCCCACTCCATATGAATGTAGTGCCATTGAGGACTACTACTTGAGTTCAGTTTGCCAGCCAGCTACAGATCCATCTGGTGGTGATGTTGTCTGTTCCACCTTTTTGTAGCTTATCAAGGAGTAGGTTGTGGTCTACTTTATCAAATCTAAGTATACCATGTCCACAGCATTTCGCTGGTCTACTAGTTTAGTCACTTTATCGAAGAATGAAATAAGATTGGTTTGACATGATCTGTTTTTAACGAACCCATGATGGCTACTAGTTATAAATTTGTTTGCTTTTTAGTTGTTTGCAGATTTGTGTTTTGATTATCTTTTCTTAAAAAATGACTATAACAAATGCCTGGCAGTAACTAGGAAAAAATTCAAGGGATTTAAAAAGGAGTACTATCTTTATGAAATATGGAAAATAAGATTAGATATGTAATAGCCACACTGCCTAATAGAGATTAAAATCTTAGGTGAACTGAAAGAGCCACTGCTTCAAAATATTTGCCTGTATAATGTTACTAAAGGCTTCTTTTTAATCTGTTTAGAAGGGTTTTAAATTTGCAGCATGCTTGAAAACTAATGCAATATCAGGCCATACACAAAAAGGGGCACTTTTAATCCTAATATTTTTATTTTGTTGTAATATATTTGCTTTGGGCAGAAATGTTGCGACAAGAGATTAGAAGGTTGACTACCTATGTGAGTTCATAGGAGTTGAGTTTCATCTTAAACTTATACATTTTCAGTTTCAGGCAAAAGAAGGCATTGCGTGACTGTTTTCTGCACTAAAAGTACTGGAAAAGTACTGTAAACTTAATACATGCCAAAGGTATGATGGAAATGAACTTAAGCATTCCATTGTTTGTTGTTATTTATTTTTTTTAGATGTGGAAACTTTAACTACATCATTTATAATGAGAGGTTGTTAGAGGGTAAGCAAGTGAAGAAGAACTGATAATGGATTATCTACACAGTAGTAGTATTACAAGGACACAGAGAGAAGAGGCATAATATATAGTCACAATTATTTTATATTGCAAATTGAGAAAGAGAATCCACAATCCATGGTTCTTG
>NW_015423285.1:0-1352 GCF_001527695.2 Protobothrops mucrosquamatus | reverse complement strand
GGAAATAGCTTCTGCTCAGCTGTTTATTCCCACCGTCCATAATTTTGTAGAACTCCATCCTCTCCCCTTCAACTCCTTCCTACACTAAAAAGCCTCAAGTATCAAGCATGTCACAGAGAAGGGGGTGGGGTGGGGTGTTGACCTGTTCTTCAAAGCATCTGAGGGCAGGACAAGAATTCATGGGTGGGTGATCATTAAAAAGAGAACCAACCTAAAATGAAGGAGAAATTTCCTGACGGCGAGAACAATTAATCAGTGGAACAGCTTGCCTCTGGAAATTATGGGTGCTCCATCTCAAGAAGAGACTGGACAGCCATTTGTCTGAAATGGTATAGGGTCTCCTGCTCAAGCAGGGGGTTGGACTAGAAGACCTCCAAGGTCCCTTCCAGCCCTATGTTCTATTATAATGTTCTCCTAGGGAAGCTGCTCCAGGTTCTCCTAGGTCACCTCCTTGAAATTTTCTTCAGTTTCGCTCTTTTCTTTCTGACACACAGCTCACACCTTCACAGCAACTGCAGATCCTTTTCAATGGATGCCTAGATTTTCAAGCCAGTTAAAGGCCAAATAAAATAAAATGAAATCGGAGCAAACAAAGATCTGAAACCCCAGCAGAATGGGATTTCCCGTCCCAGTGCAAAGGTAGAGATTGAGAAAGGTTTTTGTGCCCTGAAATGAAGGTTCATAAAAAAAAAGTGAGTTGCTTCTGAGGCTCTCCGACAAACTCAGAGCTCTGGATAATCTCTTTAATGGGGTTTTATTAACTTCTGCCAAGGTGATTAATTACATCCATTTGAACTTTCTCCTTCCACTCCTGATGAAACCCTCCCTTTCCCCTCCAGCCCCTCGCTTCCATTGTCATCTTAACACTTTGCACTTTTCAAAGCGGCTTTTCTGAATTAAGCCCTCCTGGATTCGTGCCCTTTTCTCACTGTCCGTTTCTGGCGCCGCATTTTAATTTTCTTTTCTTTTTACTTTAAAAAAATGTTCTTTGCTCGCCATGGCTCCAGATAGGGATTTGACTACATCCGGAATGAGGGAGCAATATTAAACCATAATATAATGTTGCTTTTGGTGAACTTCTGCAGAATAAAGCTGGCAGCACCCTACTGAGATTGGCTGGGCCATCAAGCAGAACTAGTCTAAAAGGGTGTGGGTAAATTTTGCAAACAGTTTCATGCCTTTCCGTGTCCGTTTCTCCAGGTCCTGTTTCCTGGTTAGCTAGGACAATGGTCTAAAAGGAATATTTCATTTAAGAAAGCGATGCTATTTTAATAGCAGACTGAACAGCAGTGGGGGTCAAAACAGGAATTGGAAAGAATAAGCCAGGAGATGATAGATAGATAGATAGATAG
>NW_015423284.1:0-1352 GCF_001527695.2 Protobothrops mucrosquamatus | reverse complement strand
GCTCTTTGTGAAAATCCTGAAGATGAAATCACCCCAAAAAAGGAAAAAGGAAAATCCTTTTTGCTTCCCAGTCTATTGTGTGCTCTGGTGAAATGCTCTTAACTTATTAAGGTTAGTAGACCATCTGGGACCAAGTATTTGTGACTCAGTTTGTGTTGTGGCTTTTGTTGATGTATATTAGAAATTCTATTTTGGGGCCTCATTTTCTGTTTGAAACTACAAATATGTGCAGCTTCTGACTAAGCTGGCTTTAAAACAGTACAGGTACAGTAGTCCCTTTTTAGTGACTGCCTCATTTAGCAACCGTTCTGTTACAGTGGTGATGAAAAAGTAATAGTAGAGCCAATCCTTGCATTTATAACCTTCACAGGTCTGTAAATAGGAAAGCTGAAGTACAATCATAAGCACATTTGCAGTTTCACTTGGTTGCTTTGTTTTGGGTTGCCAGTCCCAATTGCGGCTGCTAAACAAAGGTTACCTATATCAGGGGTCTTCAAACTTGGCCTTTTTATGACTTGTGGACTTCAATTCCTAGAATTCCTCAGCCAGGCACGCTGGCTGAGGAATTCTGGGAGTTGAAGTCCACAAGTCATAAAAGGGCCAGGTTTGAAGACCTCTGATCTATATCATCTTTATTCTTTTACCTTTTAGTTCATTTAACAACTTGGGTCAAATGCTGACAATTCTCTTAAATGTGTTTAGGAGATCCTCCTCCTCTTCCTCCTCTCCTATTTTCTTTTCAGAACTAATCATAGTAAACATCATATAATAATAATAATAATAATAATAATAATAATAATAAAGATAATAATAATAATAATAATAATAATAATAATAATAATAATAATAATAATAATAATAATAATAATAATAATGATAATAAAGATAATAAAGATAATAAAGTTGGAAGGGACCTTGGAAGTCATCAAGTCCAACCCCCTGCTCAGGCAGGTAACCCTATACCATTTCGGACAAATGGCTGTCCAGTTTCTTCTTCAAAACTTCCAGTGTTGGAGCATTCACCGCTTCTGGAGGCAGGTTGTTCCACTGGTTAATTGTTCTAACTGTCAGGAAGTTTCTCCTTAGTTCTAGGTTGCTTCTCTCCTTGATTAGTTTCCACCCTTGTCCTGCCTTCAGGCGCCTTGGAAAATAACTTGACTCCCTCTTCTCTGTGGCAGCCCCTGAGATATTGGAACACTGCTATCATGTCCCCCCTCGTCCTTCTCTTCATTAAACTAGACATACCCAATTCCATCAACCTTTCCTTATATGTTTTAACCTCCAGTCCCCTAATCATCTTTGTTGCTCTTCTCTGTACTCTTTCTAGAGTCTCAACATCTTTTTTACATCGT
>NW_015423283.1:0-1352 GCF_001527695.2 Protobothrops mucrosquamatus | reverse complement strand
ACCTGGAATACTGCAGCCAATTTTAGTCACCATATCACAAAAAAGATGTTGAGAGTTTGGAAAAAATTCAGAGGAGAGCAACTAAGATGATCAAAAGCCTGGAGACTAAAACATACAAAGAATGGCTGCAGGACTTGGGTTTGGCTAGTCTAAAGAAAAGAAGAAATAGAGTAGACATGATAGCAATGTTCCAATATTTCAGGGGCTGCCACAAAGAAGAGGAGGTCACATTATTCTCCAAAGCACCAGAGGGAAGGACAAGAAACAATGGTTGGAAACTGATCAAAGAGAGAAGCAACCTGGAATTAAGGAGAAACTTCCTGACAGTGAGGACAATTAACCAGTGGAATATATTGCCTCCAGAAATCATGGGCGTTCCATCACTGGAGATTTTTAGAAAGAGGTTAGACAGTCACTTGTCTGAAATGGTCCAGCAGCGGGCTGGACTAGAAGACCTCCAAGGTCCCTTCCAGTTCTATTCTATTCTATTCTATTCTATTCTATTCTATTCTATTCTATTCTATTCTATTCTATTCTATTCTATTCTATTCTATTCTTATCCCTGCAGTTGATAAATTAGTAACCCAGTTGTTAAGTGAATCTGGCTTCCCCATTGACTTTGCTCGTCAAAAGGTTGCAAAAGGGGATCACATGACCCTGGGGCACAGCAACGGTCATAATTATGAACCAGTTGCCAAGTGCCTGAATTTTGATTTGATGACCATGGGGATGCTGGTCGGAACTGGATATCTCCGAGACCGCCTTCTGCCGCAGATTACCTCCCATCGGCCGGTACGCTCCCACAGAGTGGGTCTCCTCAGGGTGCCGTCAGCCAGACAGTGCCGGCTGGCGACCTCCAGGGGGAGGGCCTTCTCGGTGGGAGCTCCCACCCTCTGGAACGAACTACCCCCAGAGATCCGGGTGATCTCGGATCTCCCCTCCTTCCGCCGCGCCCTTAAGACATGGCTCTTCCAACAAGCGGGATTGGCCTAGGGGAATTTTTAGTGGGGTTTTAAGAGTAATTTTAATTGACATAGGCCACAGCAAATATTTCATTTTCATTAGGTTTTAAATTGGGTATTTTTATCTTTGTATCTGTTTTACAAGGCTGTCAGCCGCCCTGAGTCCGTAAGGAGAAGGGCGGGATAAAAATTAAATAAATAAATAAATAAATAAATAAAAAACAGTCATAAGTTACATTTTTCAGTGCCTTTGTAATGTTCAACTGTCACTAAATGAACTATTGTTAAGTCAAGGACTACCTGTATCTAGAAGCAAGCAGACTAGCATTCTTGGGCTTCAAAAAGGCAGACAGGTCTCTTTTAAAGACATCTGGACAGTTTCTAATCCTG
>NW_015423282.1:0-1352 GCF_001527695.2 Protobothrops mucrosquamatus | reverse complement strand
GTCTTATTTTTCTTATTTAAATCCTTTAAAATAATACAGTTATGTTTATATATATCATTAATCATCTTAAATTCCAACAAACATTTTCCTTAAATACAAATTTTAAATTCTTTAAAATAATATAATTGCATACATATATGACATTAATCATCTAATATCTTATTTTTCTTATTTAAATCCTTTAAAATACTACAATTATATTTATATATCCTTAATCATCTTAAATTCTAACAGACATTTTACTAATCCAACAAATCAAAAACATAAACTTCAAAAACATTCCTTATTCCCAACTCTCCATCTTACATTTCTTCCCAATTTTCCATTCTTTTTCCCATACAAAATCAGTCAAAATCAATAAGCCTTCAGCCTTTTACGCCTTAATCCCAATAAATGCAAATTTTAAATTCTCTAAAGTAATATAATTGCATACATATATGTCATTAATTTAAAATAGTACCATTATATTTATATATATCCTTAATCATCTTAAATTCCAACAAATATTTTACTCATCAAAAAATTTAAAAAACATAAGCTTCAAAAATACTCCTTTTTCCCAACTCTCCATCTTACATTTCTTCCCAGTTTTTCATTCTTTTTCACATCATTAATACTAAATCATTCAAAGTCAATAAGCCTTCAGCCTTTTACACCTTGTTCCTTTTATATTTTATAACGTGTCCGAAGTTTTTGCAAGTAGTAGGCCTGTAAGCTTCTTCCAAAAACCCAAGCAGCAACATCTTCAGCTGGTTTTCTCCGATGCAGAACCCATAGATTAATTCCATATAAACGCTTTTCCCCCAAGATTTCACCCGGAAAATACACCAAAACCATAACCAAGTCTATTACCACTTCCTTTCCCAACTTCTCAAACTTATCAATTTCCAAATCTCCACGATTTTGCACATCATTCTGGAATATTTTCATAAGGGCTTTTTCAACCTCTGGAACTATAAGCCTCTGGAGGATAAATGCCACCATTTCTTCCAATTTCTTCATCCAAAGATCTTTAATTTCCACATTGTATTGCTTAACTGCTTGCATCACAGCATCTTGTACATCATTTATAATCAAAGATAAAGGCATTTTCAGTAAGTCCCAGGCAACAACCAAAAAAACCCCAAAAAAATTACTTTCTCACTTCCCCCCCCCCCCAGTTCCGGAGCCATTTTAAAACCATTCTTCAAATTTCTTTAAGTATCATCAAAAAGAGTAACAATATTAATGTCACCAATCAGTAAACATCATGAATTCATTGCGGTTAAAACTTTCCAGAACCGGAGAAGCAACAATGTATCTGTTGATAACCAGACGAGAGTAAAAGTAAAAAGCGAAAGTAATCCAGAGAA
>NW_015423281.1:0-1352 GCF_001527695.2 Protobothrops mucrosquamatus | reverse complement strand
TGCTCTACGCCTTTCCCCCTCTACCAATTCTACCAGCGGTAATCCGCAAGATTCTTCAGGAGCGAGCGGAGGTTCTCCTGGTGGCACCCTTTTGGCCACGGAGGCCTTGGTTCGCAGATCTGATGAATCTTTCAATCAGCGAACCTTGGCGGATTCCGTCGGATCAGATTTCCCTCAACCAAGGTCCCATTCTGCATCCGGAGCCCCAGTGGCTCCAGTTAGCCGTCTGGCACTTGAGCGCTCGATCTTAACTGGAGAAAGCTGCTCACAAGGGGTCATAAATATTATTCAGGCATCGCGCCGTCCGTCCACGAACCGCATATATGAGGCCACGTGGAAAAAGTTCCAATCATGGTGTTCCAGACAGAAGTTGTCACTTTCGGCACTTACGGTGCCTATTATCTTGGATTATTTATTGGAAGGTTTGGACAAAGGTTTAGCACCTAATACCCTTCGCAGGCAAGTCGCAGCTTTGTCTACAATCCTCTCATGCGACTCTGCTGAATCACTGGGTCATCACCCATTGGTAAGGTCGTTCCTTAAGGGAGCCTCCAACCAAAATCCTCCTGTGGTACACAGATACCCCTCGTGGGAGTTGTCAAGGGTGCTTCGGGCTATTACTAAATCTCCTTTTGAGCCCCTCAGGACATGTGACATTCGTTCCCTGTCCCATAAAGTGGCCTTCCTGGTGGCTATCACCTCTGCTCGTCGCATTTCGGAGCTGGCGGCGCTTTCAGTGAGAGATGACTTATGTGTTTTCCAACAGGATAGGGTTATCCTTCGGTTAGACCCTACCTTCGTTCAGAAGGTCAATTCCCTATTCCATAGGTCACAGGAGATAGTACTGCCTAACTTCTGCCCCAACCCGTCGCATGGGTTGGAACGAGAATGGCATTGTTTGGATGTCCGCAGAGGCCTTAAATATTATATTTCACGGACTGCGGAGTTCAGGAAATCGGAAGCCCTCTTTGTATCTTTCCACGCATCCACCAAGGGTCGGAAAGTGTCCTCTTCCACTGTTGGGAGATGGATAAAGGCGTGCATCGCCGGAGCCTATAAAGCTGAGTTGTTGCCGGTTCCGCGGGGGGTGACCGCCCACTCCACACGGAGCGCGGCTACTTCAGCGGCATGGGCCACTCAGGCTTCCATCGAAGAAGTTTGCAAGGCAGCCACTTGGGCTTCGCCTTCTCCTTTCATTAGGCACTATAAAATTGATAAATTTGCCTCTGCTGAGGCTTCATTCGGTAGGAGAGTTCTCCAACAGGTTTTACTCCAAAGTGCCACTCGGGACCAGTCTGCTACCCACCCTCAGGGACAGTAGGCTTTGGTATGTCCCAATGGTGGAGTCTCCA
>NW_015423279.1:0-1352 GCF_001527695.2 Protobothrops mucrosquamatus | reverse complement strand
GACAAATTGTGACAAAATGTGTGTCACAATGTTTTGATGCAAACCCCTTATACCTGTGTGCCAACATTTGATGCAATCATCATTTAGGTTATGTCACAACACTGTGATTTGTTTCCCTCTCCTTGCTCCTACAGATAATTCTGACTGGTTGAGGAGCCTATTTTATGCCATAGAAAAGATGGCCCTGTTGGAGTTCTCTTAGAAATTTTTCACAACTAAAGCAGAACTGTGAAAGCTATGTAGCAATATGTATTCCTTGAATGTTGGCTAACCAGTTAAAACTGGTTTAATTTTCTTGCACATCATGCATTTGTAGGTCAATTGTCTATGTGTACTAAAGATTCAGTGATAAAACATGATAAATATCTTTTAGTTAAACAAAAACTAAATGCTGTCTGTTGTTATGATGGTGTATAGATTTATTATTTTTAATTTAATTTAATTTGCTCAATTAAATTCAAATTGATTTACTGGGATATTTTATGTGTTTGGTTACTCTCAGGAACAGTTGAAATACACACTACATCTGCATACAAGAATGATAATAAATAAAAACTGGAAAAAAATAGAAACAATGCAAAATATTTCACCTTTGGGCATATATATATATATATATATATATGCCCAAAACAAACCTCAGAAAACATATATATATATATATATATATATATATAGAGAGAGAGAGAGAGAGAGAGAGAGAGAGAGAGAGAGAAATTAAATGAATAGATATTTCTTTTATGGTTCTATCAATAAAATAAATTAATTTTAGATATCAAGATATCTGCTGTTGTGAGAATTGATTGTTGGTGCTCACTATGGTAAATGGTCTAGTAGCAACTTCCAAGCAATTAACAGATAGAGATGCCTTGCCTTCATGAAAAAGGCAGGCTTCCTTCCTTATATATAGAAAAAAGCACAAGAAAAATTACAAAATTTACAAAATCTTGCTGGCTTAATTGGCCTACGTACAGGTAGGCACTGGAAATAGCGTACTCACTAGAATTTTTGTGTTGTTACCTTTCTGCTAATTTATCTTCCTGATCAAAACTTATTTGTTGAATTAATCATTCCAATCATTTTCCAAAGCTGTAAAAGTCTGACAACTACTGAGAAACATAGGAAATAAAGCAAGTTCTTGCTTAAAATTGACACTCATGGTACTTTATGAGCATCATGTTTTCATAAAATGATAAGGAATAATTGGATGCTGGATGCTGTCAGGTGATCCTGTTTCATTAGAAATCTGTGATATGCCAATTGAAAGTAATATTTTATTAACATGAAGAAACAATCATATTAAGCACATGTAGAAAGAACCTAAAAAGTATGCGTACATACTATTTTGCACTGAT
>NW_015423278.1:0-1352 GCF_001527695.2 Protobothrops mucrosquamatus | reverse complement strand
TTGCATTAGTTTCTATCTCTTGATAATCCTCAGTGACAGAAGAAGGAGCTACAATCTGTGAGTTAAGAAGGAGGAGGGTGGAGGAGGAAAGTAGCTGAGCCCCTTCTGATTGGACCTCCATTGCATTTAAACTGCCCAGAGGTTTCTGGGAAGAACTACAATCTGTGAGTTAAGAAGGAAGAGGAAAGTAACAGCCCGCGCGCCTAATGGCGCATGAATCATATAACTAAAAATCAAAAACAGCAGAGGTACATTCAGGGCAAGTGCGTCTGAGATTCCTTCATCTCAGAATGTCTGGTTTAGTTCAGTGCAACACTTGTTTTGCAGCTACTCTTTTCAAACTTGGAAATTGTCCTATCTATAAATGAATCACTAGTCTACAAGGACAGATTATTTATCTAGGGTCTGTAATCTGTGCTCTTCAGGCAGAAATTAGGTGTCCAGTTCAGCCCTTCTACTCTATTGAGCCTCTGCACTATCAGCCCCCTCTACCACAAAGATCCTGCAGGAGAAGGGCAGTGTGGACAACCATGGGTTCTGGCAGGGTGAGAGTTGTGAACCATAAACACAAAGCTTTCGCTGTGTCCCTGCATAACAGATACAGTGCCCTTGCTGACCTTAATAGGGACATTAAGGAAACAGGTCAAGGTAGTTATGATGATAACTCAAATAAGCAGGGGATCGTGGTCTGAGATGAAGAACTTGTTTTTGACAGGGAGAAGTGCGAATCAGGTATTACACATCAGTCATGCAAGAAGAGCAAGGCATCCAAAAAGAGAAGCCACCTTCTGGGTGGTGATTCAATTATAAGGGATGTAAATTTAGGAACGGACACAGAGGTCAGGTGTCTTCCAGGTGCTACTGCCAGTAAGGACAAGAAGCATATTTTTAAAATAGTCAAGAATGCCAACAAGGAGTGTGATGTGGATGCTATTGTACATCTTGGCACTAACAATCTGCCCCCAAAAGATGTACTCTCTGTGCAGAATGATTTCCAGAGCTTGGGACATGAACTTAGCAGAATAGGCTATAGGCTTACTTTTTCAGAGATTTTACCAATGTATAAGGAGCAAAATGGAAAAGGCCAGCATATAGCAGAATTCAATATGTGGCTAAAGGAGTGGTGTAAAGGGGAAGGCTTTGGTTATATTAGTCATGATGTCTGCAGCTGGTCCAATGAAAAAATATACAAAAGAGATGGTTTGCATCCATCCAAGAAAGGGACTGAGTTACTTGGCAATAAATTCACAGATTTTCTGGAGGAATATTTAAACTAAACAATGGGGATAGTGAGTTAATTGATACAGAACATCTCTGTCCCCAGCAATCTAAAAATTATAAGGTTATCAGTG
>NW_015423277.1:0-1352 GCF_001527695.2 Protobothrops mucrosquamatus | reverse complement strand
GATCTTGATTCTATCCCTCTGTTAATGCAGCCTAGCACTGTGTTGGCCTTTTTGGCAGCTGCAGCACACTGCTGGCTCATATTTAGGTGATTGTCCACTAGGACTCCGAGGTCCCTCTCACAGTTACTACTATTGAGCAAGGTGCCACCTATGCTGTACTTGTGCATTTGGTTTTTCTTGCCTAAATGTAGAACCTTGCCTTTTTCACCATTGAATTTCATTTTGTTAGATAGTGCCCAGTGTTCAAGTCTGTCCATGAAGACTCCTTTTTATATATTAACAGTAACACAAGGAGTTTGAACCAAACCTTTGCATTTGTATCTTCAATTTCTTTTTCTGATTTCTTTTTCCTTTGACACCTACAAAAATAGATATCTAAATATGCCGTCCTGAACTTGAATCCAAAACATAGAAAAAGTTTACAGCATTGTGGCTTTGATTTCTCTGTGCTGGTGCCAGGTATGTTTTTATTTTCTAACTATAGGCATTCCAGGTGGAAAAATTTGGCTCGGAAACCTTGGGCCTTTCTTTTCATTCAACAAGTGCCTGAATTGTTTATGCACTGAATTGTCCCTCGCCCATTCCTAAGAATAGTTTTAGGCTTAGGCCTTTGGGAAAAAAAGGTTTTTCCTATACACATATAGTATTGTCCGATTGTTGAAATCTTATCAAAGCGGTGTTATTTTAGTTAGAGAATACTTAGAATTACAGGAGGGGAAAATGGTGGTGAGGAGGACCCAGCTGATTCCTGGTAAGCCTCTGGAGAAACTGTTTTTCAAACAGAGACTTAACCCTCAGTGAGTCACTGTCTCTCTTTTTTTTTGGCAGCCTGAAGATGGATTGAGCTATTTACATCTTTGCCATAGTGGTATCACTGCTTTGCTTTGACCTGTGTGGCTTAATCTGAATCCTTCTTTTAATTTACACTGATTAGCCTCAACACTTTCCTCTTCTTTCGTTGAATGACTAGGAAACTGGTGCGTCCAAATCAGGAGCATTCACAAGAAGTTCTTATAGCTTTCAGATAGTAGCTCTTGCAAGGATTCTAAATTAGAGAGTGTTCAAAGAACTGTCGCTAGCATCATCACTTAGCACTGATGATGTTACCTAGTTTGGGTAATGAAACGTCTGCAAGAAAACAAGCAAGCTCAGAGCACACCAAGGTCCCCTCAGTTCAAAGAATTGTTTATGTTGAAGAACAAAGTAGAAAAATGCATTTGGCACAACCTACAATATTCTCAAAACTCTACTCTGTTTGTTCGTTTATTAGACTGATGGGCTGCCAATCTAATCTAGAGTGACTCTAGTTTCCTTGGGGAAAATGTTTTAAATTATACTTTGCTCTGTCATGT
>NW_015423276.1:0-1352 GCF_001527695.2 Protobothrops mucrosquamatus | reverse complement strand
AGAGGACAACCTACTACTTGATAAGATAGAAAAATGTGGGTTAGACAGCATCACCACCAGATGGATCCGTAGCTGGCTGACCGGCCGTACTCAGCATGTGGTCCTCAATGGAACCACATCTACATGGAGGGAAGTGTGTAGTGGGGTGCCCCAGGGCTCTGTTCTGGGCCCAGTGCTCTTCAACATCTTCATCAACGATCTGGACGAGGGGATAGATGGGGAACTCATCAAATTTGCAGACGACACCAAGCTGGCAGGAATAGCCAACACTCCAGAAACAGGCTTAGGATACAGGAGGATCTGGACAGACTTGAACACTGGGCGCTATCTAACAAAATGAAATTCAATGGTGAAACAAGTAAGGTTCTACATTTAGGCAAGAAAAACCAAATATACAAGTATAGTATAGGGCAGGGGTAGGCAATCTTGGCTCTTTTATGACTCGTGGACTTCAACTCCCAGAATTCCTGAGCTAGCATAGCTGGCTCAAGAATTCTGGGAGTTGAAGTCCACGAGTCATAAAAGAGCCAAGGTTGCCTACCCCTGGTATAGGGGGTACCTTGCTCAATAGTAGTAATTGTGAGAGGGATCTCGGAGTCCTAGTGGACGATCATTTAAATATGAGCCAGCAGTGTGCTGCAGCTGCCAAAAAAGCCAACACAGTTCTAGGCTGCATTAACAGAGGGATAGAATCAAGATCACGCGAAGTATTAATACCACTCTACAATGCCTTGGTAAGGCCACACTTGGAATACTGCATCCAGTTTCGGTCACGATGTAAAAAAGATGTTGATACGTCTAGAAAGAGTACAGAGAAGCGCAACAAAGATGATTAGGGGACTGGAGGCTAAAACGTATAAGGAATGGTTGCTGGAATTGGGTATGTCTAGTTTAATGAAGAGAAAGTCGAGGGGGGACATGATAGCAGTGTTCCAATATCTCGGGCTGCCACAAAGAAGAGGGAGTCAAGCTATTTTCCAAAGTGCCTGAAGGCAGGACAAGAAGCAACGGATGGAAACTAATCAAGGAGAGAAGCAACCTAGAACTAAGGAGAAACTTCCTGACAGTTAAAACAATTAACCAGTGGAACAACCTGCCTCCAGAAGCGGTGAATGCTCCAACATTGGAAGTTTTTAAGAAGAAACTGGACAGGCATTTGTCCGAAATGGTATAGGGTTACCTGCCTGAGCAGGGGGTTGGACTTGATGACCTCCAAGGTCCCTTCCAACTTTATTATTATTATTATTATTATTATTATTATTATTATTATTATTATTATTATTATTATTATTATTATTATTATTATTATTATTATTATTATTATTATTATTATTATTATTATTATTATTATT
>NW_015423275.1:0-1352 GCF_001527695.2 Protobothrops mucrosquamatus | reverse complement strand
CCAGATCCCCGGGGGTTAAACCTTCGAGCAGCCGTCGTCAGAAGGCTAACCTCTTCTGGAGGAGCGAGGGTTGCGTTGGGTCAAAGGCGTGCGTGCGTGTGTGTGCATTGTCCCAATACACTCTCTGTAAACTTCTTGAAGAAAGAGCGAGGTTGGTTTCCTCTCCTCTCCTCTCCTTGTAGGGCGAAGGTACGTCTGCCGGTGCTTTAAAAGGAGCGTGCTTTTCTCGGCGGCGCCTTCCTAGCCTTTGCGCTTCATTCGGCAACCGAGTGTTTACGTGTGTACCGTTAGACACGCGTGCAGGGTAACGCCGAAGTGCGGCTTCACCTTGGCTGAAAAATTAAGACAGCGCTTTGCAAGATTAACGGGGGGGCGTCGGTGATTATGCGGATGTGTGTTTTCTCCGACGACTCCCTTTCCTCTTTGTCTCGGTTGTTTCTGGGTATCATTTCAAAGTCACCGAGGAGGGGGTGGGTGAATCAATTAAAATTCACGATTGGGTTGTGAAAAATGAGGCGTTGAGTGTTTAAGCCACCAACTAAATGCTCGAGAGGAAGGGCTTTGGGGGGGGGGAAAGGGAGGAGGGGGGGGAGGAAGAAACGAACGCTATTTTCTGCAGAACAGATTGGATATATTCGGAGCGGAGGAGGCGAAGAGTGCGAGAACAATCATTTGTGTTGTTGGGCACGCTATATTGTTCTTTTGATGTGCGCCGAGTTGTTTGCCAGCACCCTCTAGCGGCCGCGGCGGGAAGTTCGCCTCTCTTTCTATTGTTCTAACTCGGCAAGAGGGTTCGGTCGTTTTTGCCACTGCTACTCTGTCGGTCTGTCAAGCGCAAAATACCGCCGTTCCCATTTCGGACAGGGGAAGGGGGATCCGTTTGGAGACAGACTAACAGGGCGAGGCTTATATAGGGGACGCGGAGATCGGCGGCCGTCCTCGCTTGAGGAGGCGTAGCGTTTAAAGGGTCTAAAGCTGTGAGACCCTGCACGGACAACGCGTGATTTCAAATAAGGGAGCCTTGCAAAGGACGCCGTTCATTCGACCCCCCCCCTTCCCCCCGTTTAGCCTCTCTCCTGCTCTGGAAAAATACAAATAAAAACAATAAATGTAATAAACGGGGGGGGGGGAGGGCTGGCGCAAGAATGCACGCCGATGTCACCTATCGTTCTTCCAGCGCCTTGTCTTGCTTAAGAGGGTCGCCTGTGTCAAACGCAGCGCGCTGCCTTCTAATCCGAGGCGGTCTTTTGTTTATAACCTGCCCGGCTTTCCCTGCAGAGCGAGGCCATCCAGGAATGTTTACAAGTGTATTTAAGAAAAAGCGGAGGGTGGGGGGCGGGGGGGGGGGGGAA
>NW_015423274.1:0-1352 GCF_001527695.2 Protobothrops mucrosquamatus | reverse complement strand
GAAACACCCAGATCAGAAGAAAATGTGATTATGGGAGAAATATTAGTAATGATTGCATTTTTCCCGGTGAGATATGAAATGCTGTATCATTTTGCATTTTCAGCTGGATAACTTGAACCACATGAAAAGGGTGGGGAGAAGCTTTGGTACTGGATATGCTCCAAATAGTTACCGGATTCTTCCTCTCAAGGGTTTTTTTTCAAAAAGAAGTAGTAATATCTAAGAAAAAAAAATAAGCAATAAGTACTTCTCTTGAAGTACTTCCTTCCAAAATGTGCAATTATGGATTACCGTTTTAAAAGTGGCAACTAGGGTAAACAAGGGTCAATTTTGACAAGCTCTAGTCTGGTCTAAAATGCTTCCAATAATCTACAGAACCTACCAAGATTTAGGCTCAAGCTATTTATATGTCCTTGTGTGTCAATTAGTCCCCTTATATTGATACTGGAAATCAGTGATCAATGTGACTTTCTCTCTGGTGGAGTCCATTGTTGTTGTTGTTAGTTGCGAAGTCGTGTCCGACCCATCGCGACCCCATGGACAACGTTCCTCCAGGCCTTCCTGTCCTCTACCATCTTCTGGAGTCCATTTAAGCTCACGCCTACTGCTTCAGTGACTCCATCCAGCCACCTCATTCTCTGTCGTCCCCTTCTTCTATTGCCCTCCATCTTTCCCAGCATTAGGCTCTTCTCCAGTGAGGAAAGATAAGTACTCAGAGTTTCTTGGTTTCTAGTCTGGTGCTTTTAACCACTACATTAAACTGGCTTTCATCAGAGGCACAGCAACATTGCATTAATTCCAGCTAAATGATTCTTAGCTAATGGATGATGTCATCAACATATATAAGGAGCAGAGATACTTGACAGCCTCATGATAGACTGTTAGACAATATGTGAACAGCAAAATGCTTGTCAGAGGCAAGAATGCAGAAGATATCTGGCTAAAGAAAGCCCAACTTAAATTAATTAAACCATGGTTATGTTACTCATGTTGTTGTTAGTTGCGAAGTCGTGTGCAACCCATCGCGACCCCATGGACAACGTTCCTCCAGGCCTTCCTGTCCTCTACCATCTTCTGGAGTCCATTTAAGCTCATGCCTACTGCTTCAGTGACTCCATCCAGCCACCTCATTCTCTGTCGTCCCCTTCTTCTGTTGCCCTCAATCTTTCCCAGCATTAGGCTCTTCTCCAGTGAGTCCTTCCTTCTCATTAGGTGGCCAAAGTACTTGAGTTTCAACTTCAGGATCTGGCCTTCTAAAGAGCAGTCAGGGTTGATCTCCTCTAGGACTGACCGGTTTGATCACCTTGCAGTCCAGGGGACTCGCAGGAGTCTTCTCCAGCACCATAGTTCAA
>NW_015423273.1:0-1353 GCF_001527695.2 Protobothrops mucrosquamatus | reverse complement strand
TAGGCTGCAGGCCTGGTTTGTGTCTTGACCCCCAATATATCAACCCTACGGCCTCCACTCTGAAAGGAGTTCAGCTTCCAAGTGTCAACGCTGCAAATACTGTATATTCTTGCTTTGACAATATGCAGAACTGTCTGGTATTTTTATAGTTAAATCAGGCAACAGTGAAAGGGGAGGAGAATAAGGAAAGCCCGGGAAATGGAACCGGAAGTGAATCACATCTTCCAAGTTAATTGGAAGATGTGAACCATGACCCCAAAATAGGGGAGGAAAAAATGCCTGGAATGTATGTGCAATGGAAAAGAAAATCAGATCTAAGCATTCCACCATGCTGTACTGACATCTCTGTAACCTTAATAAAGGCTTTTAGGTTAAAAAAATGCCTGAAAGTTCTTTTAAGTGTTTCGTTAATCAGACACATGACACCAAGCTTCCAGGACTGGAAGAATGTGAGGAAGCTCTTCCCTTTTTTCTACGAGCATCAGGATGTCACAGGGATGTACAAAAGGGGAGGCTTCTGCACAGGAAACCTCTGCTTTCATCAATTTGATGGCTCACAAGGTGGAGACATCCCTGGTGCTTGATGTCTCTGGAGATTCTCAGTCATCCAGGTCATGGTTGTCCCAAAGGTGCTTTTTTTCACAGGCAACTGGACTTCATTGTTTTTCTTGGAAGACATTTCGTTTCTCATCTAAAGAAGCTTCTTCAGCTCTGACTCTGACCCTCACCCCACCATCCAGTCAGAGCTGAAGAAGCTTCTTTAGATGAGAAGCGAAATGTCTTCAAAGAAAAACAAGAAAGTCCAGTTACCTCGTGAAAAAAGCACCCTTGGGACATCCCTGGTGCTCCAACTTCGCTATTTGCTGTGACCCAAAGGACTTAATTTCTCTGCTCCCAAAGACCTGGTCTCTCACCAATTTATAGTCAGGCAGTAAAATGAAGAGGATGTTATTAGCCTGGCAGGAATTCTATATTCCTTTCAGTACCAGCCCATATTTTCCCATTTATGCAAATATTTCATTCTACACTAAGACTGACATCAATTTTCTAGATTATATTTAGTGGATTTTCATAGTCTTTAAGGTATCTAATCCTACACTTCTTTTCTTTGTCGCTCTTTATATGGAAAGGAGTGGAGTGGAGTGGAATATAGAATAGAATAGAATAGAATAGAATAGAATAGAATAGAATAGAATAGAATAGAATAGAATTCTTTATTGGCCAAGTGTGATCAGACACACAAGGAATGTCTTCGGTGGATAAGCTCACAGTGTACATATAAATAGCAAGTAATAGGTCATAAATAATAAATCATTTCAGTTTACTGGATCATCATAGTCTTCAAGGTATCTA
>NW_015423272.1:0-1353 GCF_001527695.2 Protobothrops mucrosquamatus | reverse complement strand
GCCAGGCTCGTGTACCCTCCCGAGCCGCCAGTACCAGCCAGGAGGGGCACGGATCCAATAAACATGTGGTCGCATTCAGCCTCCCCAGGATCCTGTCCACATCCTCGGGAGCCACAGAGTCAAACTCCTCCCATCTAATCATCTCAAGACCTGTTCTCTCCACCTCCTCCTGGGGCACCCAGTCGGAGTCCAACCCCTCTTGAACCATCTGTGATCCATAGAGATGCACAGCTGCCTGAATTATTATCAGTTTTGGATTACTTAAGAACAAGAACAGCCCTGTAGTGACCTGTTCAATATGTTTGTCCCACTCGAGGAGACTCCATTGATGTGAAAGCTTTTGTATTCAATGGTGCATCCATTCAATGATAGCTGTCAAGCGCAGGAAATAAGGAGTCCAGGCAGTTCAAATTAATGTAGGTTTAATGTATGCTAGTGCTCTCTACAAGAATATGAACTACTGTCAGAATAAATTGGCAGTAGATAACAGTCAATGGAATTCAAGGTGGGCTGGACTTAAACTTCTTGTGTGCATGAAGGAAGTTGAGACTGATGATGCATTTGGCCACTCCCTCGGGCTCAGCCTGGTCATCTCCTACATCAGTGTTATGTGGGTCATACTTAATCCACTTTATAAACAAAATATCATCAAGCACTCTGGTGGTTAACACTAATTAAAATATAATGCTAAAATTTAAAAATAAAAAATTAACAACAATAATAAAAAACCCCACCAAGAATTAAAGACAAGAAACCCTCACTTGTTGTAGCTCCTTAGTATCTGGTACTTCAGAGGCATGTTTACTTTTATCCTGGAAAATAAGCCTTTTCCTCTTATAAATAAATCAAATGTTTCTGACCTGGGAAACTGGGTTTCAAAAGCAGACCATCATTTGATCAACTGTGATCCGCTGTCTGATCTATTTTGCTTTTTTCTGACCCTGACCTTTCCTTATTTAGCTGGTTTGGTGAGTTAGGCTTCACTACCTTTCAGGTTTCTATTCAATAAGATTTGCAGACTTCAGTAGAGCTGAAATCAAAGAATTGGGGAGCATTTAGGCTCTTGAGTTTATTCCTCTCCCTCTAACCACACTCCTGCTCAGTATAGGAATATAAATAAAACTTCCCTAACCAAGACTCTGCGTGACTGCATCCAGCAAACTTCTTCCACAGTAATTGATTCTGCTATCCAGGGAGTCTGTTAGATTTTTTTTTTCTAATATTGAACTTGATTTGTCTTCCTGTAGTTTAAGTTCATTATTCCATGCAGCTGCTGAGGTCTCTTCTCTGTGGGGGCCCATTGACAACCCCTGGAAGATACTGGTTTGAATCCTGATTACTGTCATTGCAAGG
>NW_015423271.1:0-1353 GCF_001527695.2 Protobothrops mucrosquamatus | reverse complement strand
TCTATTACTACAGTGTTTTGTCTTTTGTTGTTGTTGTTGTTGTTGTTGGGTCTGATACATCTCCCAGAGGCTTTGGAGATCAAAATGGCGTATAAGTACTGTAAAATAAATAAACAAATGAATACGTGTAATCCTCTACTTAAGGCTATAATTGGGATCAAAAATTTTGTTGCTAAGCAAGGCGGTTATTAATTGAGTCATGACTGATTTTATGACCTTTTTTGCCATAGCTCTTAAGCAAATAATTACAGTTGTTAGAATCTGGTGATTTTTTTAAGGGGATCTGATTTCCCCCATTGACTTTGCTTGTTGCAAACTGACTGGAAAGGTTGCAAATGGCAATGATGTGATACTAGAATGCTGTATGTCAAATACAAGTTGTATGTCAAATACAAGTTGTATGTCAAATACAAGTTGCCAGTTGCCAAAGAGAAGTGGGTCAACTTATTTTCCAAAGTACCAAAGGGCAGGACAAGAAACAATGGAAGGAAACTAATCAAGGAGAGAAGCAACCTGGAATTAAGGAGATATTTCCTAAGAGTGAGAACAATTAACCAGTGGAACAGCTTGCCTTCAGACATTGTGGGCACTCCATCACTGGAGGTTTTTAAGAAGAAACTGGACAGCCACTTTTCTGAAATGGTATAGGGTCTCCTGCTCAAGCAGGGGATTGGACTAGAAGACCTCCAAGGTTCTGTTCTATTCTTATTCTTATTCTTATTCTATTCTATTCTATTCTATTCTATTCTATTCTGAAATGGTATAGGGTCTCTTGCTCAAGCAGGGGATTGGACTAGATATCCTCCAAGACCCACTTCCAACTCTGTTATTCTATGTTATTCTATGCCCAGATTTTGATTACATGGTTGGGAGATGCTACAACAATCATAAGTGCAATGATAGGTCGTAAGTCACTTTCTTCAGTGCCTTCGTAAATTTAAGTAAATGTAAGTTAAGGACTACCTGTAAATAAATAAGCCAGTAAGGTAGAATGATGGTTAAAATGCTAGACTGGCATTGGAGAGACCATGATTGAAGTTCACACTCAGCCACAGAAAAGCTCCAGGTTGACATGGGACTAACCTCCCTCACGAGATTGTTGGTCAGGGGAATAATAGGAGATTTGGAGCTTTTAGTAAACAGCATCAATCTCTTAAATGAAAGGCAGGCCAGAAATCTAGTCCATAAATAACCATAGCAAGTATGGGCCAAATTTCAGGAAAGTATATAAAACACGAAATGCTGAAAATGATATTGCGAAAGCAATGTGTCTTTAAAAAGAAGTTTGTTTAAAACTATTGAATGTGGAATGGATAGATTTGTCATGATCTAAATCAAAGGTACGCAGACACT
>NW_015423270.1:11185-12538 GCF_001527695.2 Protobothrops mucrosquamatus | reverse complement strand
TCCAGTGTTGGAGCATTCACCGCTTCTGGAGGCAGGTTGTTCCACTGGTTAATTGTTCTAACTGTCAGGAAGTTTCTCCTTAGTTCTAGGTTGCTTCTCTCCTTGATTAGTTTCCATCCGTTGCTTCTTGTCCTGCCTTCAGGCGCCTTGGAGAATAGCTTGACTCCCTCTTCTTTGTGGCAGCCCCTGAGATATTGGAGCACTGCCATCATGTCCCCCCTCGTCCTTCTCTTCATTAAACTAGACATACCCAATTCCAGCAGCCTTTCCTTGTATGCTTTAGCCTCCAGTCCCCTAATCATCTTTGTTGCTCTTCTCTGTACTCTTTCTAGAGTCTCAACATCTTTTTTACATCGTGGTGACCAAAACTGGATGCAGTATGATCATGGTTTTGGATTGTGGCGTGTTTGTAAAATGAAGGGATTGAAACATCCTGTTCTGATTCTTGGAAGGCAGTTTTCTCTAATAGCTGTTCCAGTTCTAGATATATGCTGATAACATTAGTCATTCAGACCTACAGGATGTATACATACAACAATATACCATGTAGCTACAAACCGCCATGTCTAAGTATAAGATAGATTTGTGTTAACTGATTGATTGATAAATTGATTGATTACATACCATCAAATTGGTGTCATCTCCTAGCTACCACACAGATAGATCTTCTTTGTGATGATCTGTTCTAGTCCTTCAGGTCTTCCAACAGTGCACCCACCACCACTGTACATCTTCCTCACTGTGGGTCATCTTCAGCTCTTTCCGTCCACATTGCTCAGCATCATGGACTTCTCAAAGGAGTTAGCTTTTTGCATGATTATTGTAAAATGCAATAATTTCAGCCTGGCTATTTATGTCTTGAATGAGAACTCTGGGTTGATTTGTTCTGAGGATCCTTTTTTTGTTGTTTTCTTGGCTCTCCATGATATTCTCAATCATCTTCTCCAACACCAAAGTTCAAAAGATAGTTCTCTTCTTCCCATCCTCTTTCTTCAAATGCCATTGTTCACTTCCATAGAGTGTCATAGGGAAAACACTGCCAGCATCATTTTGACCTTTGTATTGATATACATATCATGGCATCTGAATATCTTTTGCAAAGATTTCCTTGCTAATGTCATGGTTCCAAAAGATGAAACTCTTCAAAGAACTTAGAGGCATTGTTTACCTTAAAGAATCTTTAATCGAGCAGCATAGCTTCGGCATGTACACAGTGGAAGCCAAAATCTGACTTCCCCTCCCTTCAACACATAGATCAAAGCACAATTCCCTCCTACAACTAACGGTCATAAATCACATTCTCCAATTAGTTTGAAATGCTGGCTTTCCGCCCAGTTCGTATTCCGCCATGCT
>NW_015423270.1:0-1318 GCF_001527695.2 Protobothrops mucrosquamatus | reverse complement strand
GTGGATATTAATTAATGAGTTTAAATATAGTGGGGATGCTTAGATATTAATATTATTAATTGGATATTAATGAGTTTAAATATAGGTGGATGCTTAGATATTAATATTGTTAAGTGGATATTAATTAATGAGTTTAAATATAGTGGGGATGCTTAGATATTAATATTATTAATTGGATATTAATGAGTTTAAATATAGGGGGTTGATTAGATATTAATATTATTAAGTGGATATTAATTAATGAGTTTAAATATAGTGGGGATGCTTAGATATTAATATTATTAATTGGATATTAATGAGTTTAAATATAGTGGGGATGCTTAGATATTAATATGTAAGCATCCCCACTATAGTTAAAGTCAATGGTTAACAAATCCATCACCAATCAAACTGGGGTGAAGTAGGTTGACTTGAAGCACATGGTTTTCTGTTTATGTTTTTCCCCTTAAAATATATTAGTGTGTGTGTGTGTATGTGTATATATATATATACATGTATGTGTATATACATACATATATGAGAGAAACACCCCCTTTCCACCTAAAAATTCTTTAAAATCTAAATCCGTTTTTAAAATCTTCCAAAGACCCAAATATTAGGTATGGCCTGCAACTACCCAAAATTGCTTGCTCTTATTTTTCTGCCGCACATCAGTTCACACATTCCTGTGTTTTTGCTTTTAGGAAAAGGAGCAACGGTCACCCGTCTTTTATCAGAAGAAATGAGCAACACAACTTTTGACGCCTCAGGCTTGAATAAGTCTGTGGAGTATGAATATTACTACGATTATGAGGATCCGACCTATAAATTGGAAAGAGCAATGCACGTTATCTCCATGGTGATCTACAGTCTGGCCTTTGTGCTGGGGGTCCTTGGCAACGGGCTGGTCATCTTCATCACTGGCTTCCGAATGAAGAAGTCCGTCAACACGGTCTGGTTTCTCAACCTGGCCATTGCTGACTTCGCCTTCACCTTCTTCCTTCCCCTGAGCATTGCTTATTTAGCCCTGAGATTCCACTGGCCCTTTGGCTGGTTTTTGTGCAAGTTGAACAGCACCTTGGCCTTCGTCAACCTCTATGCCAGTGTTTATCTCCTCATGATCATCAGCATTGACCGTTACATTTCTGTCTGGTTTCCGGTCTGGGCTCAGAATCACCGAACACCTCGTCTGGCTTCTTTTGTGGCCTTCGGTGTGTGGATCCTGGCCTTGGTTTTGAGTTTTCCAGTGATGTATTTCAGGCAAACAGCCCCAGTCGAAGAGAACCATATTAACTGCTATACCAATTATGGTGACAACCCACAGCTTAAAAAGTTCAAG
>NW_015423269.1:0-1353 GCF_001527695.2 Protobothrops mucrosquamatus | reverse complement strand
CAATACTGAATCTTCTGTTGTAGCACTTCGGAATTATCCTGGACTTTGATTTGTATTTGTACTGTGAGTTATCAGTAAAGGTCTTGGCAGGCAGCCACGGAGTTGCTGCCAAGTGTTTATCTGTGTTTGGCAGTGCTGAGCAGTCTTTTAGCCCTCGGCTGACTGGTTGGGGGGTGTGAGTCGGACGGGGGACAGAACATCCTCCTTCCCATAGAGGAATGTAGAAAGGAAACAAAGAGGGCTTCAGACTTGCAGAAGGCCGCCGTCCGCTTGATATAGCAGCGGATGGCCCTGCGGAAGTCCAGTGTATGCCATTGCCGTTCCAAGTCATGAGACGGATTAGGGCAGAAATCTGGAAGTACGATTTCCTGAGCCCTATGGAACAAAGAATTGACTTTGAGAATAAAGGTGGGGTCCAAGCGAAGGACCACCCTGTCCCGATGAAAAATGCATAGGTCATCCCTGATGGAAAGCGCCGCCAATTCAGAAATCTGCCTGGCAGATGTAATTGCCACCAGGAAGGCGACCTTGAGTGACAAGGACCGCAGATCGCAGGTTCTGAGAGGCTCAAAGGGCGGCCTGGTGAGGGCCTGTAGGACCCGCAGCAACTCCCAAGAGGAATACTATGAACCACAGGGGGCTTGGTGTTCGTGGCGCCCTTGATAAAGGAGCGTATCAAAGGATGTTGACCTAACTGCACTGAGTTGTCACAGGTAAGTATGGTGGAGAGAGCCACCTGTCTATGTATGGTATTGGGCGCCAAGCCCCTGTCAAGACCCTCCAGTAAGTAGTCCAAGATCCTTGGAACAGTCAAATCAGAGATGGTCAAATGGTATCTTTCGCACAAGTGACAGAAATTTCTCCATGTGGAATCATAGATACAATTTGTTGCGGGCCTCCGGGAGGCCTGAATCATGGAGATGATGCCTGGTGAACAGGATTCCTCAGACAGGAGTCAATGTTCAAGTGCCAGGCAGTTAACTGAAGCCACTGAGGGTCTGGATGATGCAGAGCCCCCTGGCTGAGAGAAATGCGACCCGGAGGAATCCTCCATGGAGGAGATCTGGAGAGGTTCACAAGGTCGGCAAACCATGGCCTCCATGGCCAATACGGAGCAATGAGAAGCACCTCTGCCCTCTCCTGCAGGAGCTTGTGGATGACAGCCGGAATCAGAGGGAGAGGAGGAAACGCGTAAAGCAGGGCCCCTGGCTATGGACCCCAAAGAGCATCCGCTCTCTCCGCCCCTGGGGACGGGAATCGGAAGAAGAATCTCGGAAGTTGGGAGTTCGCCGGAGAGGCGAACAGATCTATGACCAGTAGGCCGAACCTGTCTGAAATCTCCCTGAAGAGGTC
>NW_015423268.1:0-1353 GCF_001527695.2 Protobothrops mucrosquamatus | reverse complement strand
GAGACTCTGGAAAGAGGACAGAGAAGAGCAACCAAGATGATTAGGGGACTGGAGGCTAAAACATATAAGGAACGTGTTGGGTCCTGAGCCTACTGAAGTATTCAGCAGGCTCGGAAATGTTGCAAACGGTCCCTGGCAAACCAAAAGCTGCCCCGGACCAGACTAGCTGGCGCCAGCCTTGTGCGCATGCGCAAGGCGCGAAATAGCCAGATTCTTATTGGTTGTTGTTGTCCGGGTTCAGGACACTATAAAAGGCCTGTGTGCCTTTTGTTGCTTGCTTGGTTGTAAGGAGAAGATCAATAAAGAGATTGCTTGTCATCATGTGTCTTCGTCTAATGCTTGAGAACCGAATACATAAAAGAACGGTTGCTGGAATTGGGTATGTCTACTTTAATGAAGAGAAGGACGAGGGGGGACATGATAGCAGCCTTCCAATATCTCAGGGGCTGCCCCAAAGAAGAGGGAGTCAAGCTATTCTCCAAAGCGCCTGAAGGCAGGACAAGAAGCAACGGATGGAAACTAACCAAGGAGAGAAGCAACCTAGAACTAAGGAGAAACTTCCTGACAGAACAATTAACCAGTGGAAGAACCTGCCTCCAGAAGCGGTGAATGCTCCAACACTGGAAGTTTTTAAGAAGAGACTGGACAGCCATTTGTCCGAAATGGTATAGGGTTTCCCGCCTGAGCAGGGGGTTGGACTAGATCAGTGGTTCTCAACCTGTGGGTCGGGACCCCATTTGGGGTCGATCGACCATTTCATGGGGGTCGCCAAGCAAGGCTGTCCGCCATTTTTTTTGTCTGCCATTTTTTCCCCTTTTCCGGCGGGTGCCTTACCTCCCTTGGGCTGGGCCAGCTGGTGGTCGGCCTGCTCCGTCTCTGCTGCTTGCCAGCTATGCCTCGGCCGGCGCAGGGGGCGGAACCACGCATGCGCGGCGCTCCCAGGCAGGGAAAGTCCTCGACTTACGACCGGTTGGGTAGTCCTCGACTTACGACTGGTTTAGTCCTCGACTTACGACCGGTTTAGTCCTCAACGTACGACCGGTTTAGTCCTCGACTTACGACCGGTTGGGGTCGCGGCATTAAAAAGGTTGAGAACCACTGGACTAGATGATTTCCAAGGTTCCAACATTATTATTATTATAATGATGATGATGATGATGATGATGATGATGATGATGATGATGATGATGATGATGATGATGATGATGATGATGATTGTAGCGTCCTGGGATCCTGGGACTGTCATTTTGCCCCTTTCCCAGCCGGCTTCCAACAAGCAAAATCAATGTGGGAAGCCCGATTCGCTTAATGACCAGGTGATTTACTTAACGAGTGCAGTGATTTGCTTAACAG
>NW_015423267.1:0-1353 GCF_001527695.2 Protobothrops mucrosquamatus | reverse complement strand
GTGGCTGGATGGAGTCCCTGAAGCAGCAGGCGTGAGCTTCAATGGACTCCAGAAGATGGTAGAGGACAGGAAGGCCTGGAGGAGATCAACCCTGACTGCTCTTTAGAAGGCCAGATCCTGAAGTTGGAACTCAAGTACTTTGCCCACCTAATGAGAAGAAGGAAGGACTCCCTGGAGAAGAGCCTGATGCTGGGAAAGATGGAGGGCAAGAGAAGAAGGGGACGGCAGAGAATGAGGTGGCTGGATGGAGTCCCTGAAGCAGGAGGCGTGAGCTTCAATGGACTCCAGAAGATGGTAGAGGACAGGAAGGCCTGGAGGAACGTTGTCCATGGGGTCACGATGGGTCGGACACAACTTCGCAACTAACAACAACAACAAATTAATCAAATCTTGCATTATCATACCAGATGCCCCCAAAGCACAGAGATGATCAGCCCAGGAATGATAGGAAATAAAAAAAAGCATGTTTTATTCTGAAAAGCAGATGCACACCCTTCCCGCCTTCGTCCGATGGGTTTTTAGAGGTCTTTTAAACTAGGGCTGCAAGCATTCATTCCTCCATTAGGGAAGGAGCCTGCAGAGTGGTTTTTAAAAGCAGATGCTGAAGAGTGCCGTTCTTTGCTGTATTAACACACAATAAACTGTATTCAGTGGGTGATTCAAGGGTTGTGGGGACAAGCCAAGAAACGCAACCAGGTTCACGGGAAGAAGCGATCGTTCTCAGCGGTTTGTTTTCAGTCAAGGCTGCGGGGAACTGCTAGCCTCCCTCTGAAATGAGGTTGTGGTTCCTAAAAAAAACACGTTCCAGCATGTAGAGACAGTGGGGGACATTATCAGGGCTTGTTATCAAGATGACATCACAAAGAACATGGGGCGGTTATGCTCTGCAAGCTGATGACAGGGTTATAGGCAAAAAAAAAAAGAGGAAAGGATTTTAGGAACTCGTGTTCTATCTAGCACTGATGATGTTAGCTAGTCTGGGTCATGAAATGTCTGCAAGAAAACAACCCAGCTCAGAGAGAACCAAGGACCCCACAGTCCTCCTCCTCCTCCTCCTCCTCCTCCTCCTCCTCTCCACAAACCTCTCTCCTTTCTAGCACTGATGATATTACCTAGTTGGGTAATGAAACATCTGCAAGAAAACAACCAAGCTCAGAGAACCAAGGACCCCACAGTCGTCGTCTTCTTCTTCTTCTTCTTCTTCTTCTTCTTCTTCTTCTTCTTCTTCTTCTTCTTCTTCTTCTTCTTCTTCTTCTTCTTCTTCTTCTTCTTCTTCTTCTTCTTCTTCTTCTTCTTCTTCTTCTTCTTCTTCTTCTTCTTCTTCTTCTTCTTCTTCTTCTTCTTCTTCTTCTT
>NW_015423266.1:0-1353 GCF_001527695.2 Protobothrops mucrosquamatus | reverse complement strand
TTCAGATCACATGTGCATGGAAGTTTTCAGTCCTTCTTCTCTCTGCTGTATAGCTATGGTGACACCGTGGTTAGAATGCAGTATTG
Organism: Protobothrops mucrosquamatus; assembly: GCF_001527695.2. Taxonomy (NCBI): domain Eukaryota; kingdom Metazoa; phylum Chordata; class Lepidosauria; order Squamata; family Viperidae; genus Protobothrops; species Protobothrops mucrosquamatus. The sequence goes on along the minus strand of NW_015423266.1, from coordinate 1,267 downwards.
ATCCTAACTGGCTCAAGGTTGACTCAGCCTTCTATCCTTCTGAAGTCAGTAAAATGAGGACCCAGATTGGTGGAAGCAATATGCTGATTCTGTAAATTGCTTAGAGAGGGCTGTAAAGCACTATGGAGCGGTACATAAGTCTAAGTGTTATTGCTATTCCAGCTGAAAGCGGCAGCCAAACAGCAATAACTGGACTTTGACTGATCATGACTGTGCCAGATTTATTAAAAAAAAATGTGGAATGGGGGGAAAGCACATAAAATCCAGTTTTTGAGAACTGGGATGGAAAGAAACAGCATTACAACAGCAAACAAATGGCCTACTTAATTCCATCCTCTTAAAAAAAAACAACCATAGCTGAAACACCTGCTGTGATGTTCCAGGCAGACAACAAGAGTACTTTCGTTTCAGCATGCATTCATTGCCATCCTTCTAGTCAATGCCATTTTTAGAAGCATGGTTATTAATTTAGAGGCTGAATGCAATACTGCTGTTCTGCTCACAGAATGTTTTTAAAATATCTTCTCTAACATAAGAGGAACCGGTATCACAACTTATTCCAGAAAATGGACATCTTCCAGAACAATACTCAAAGTAGCACAGGAAAGGGTAGCAGAAAGCCCAAATAATCATAACTCTTTCCACTCTGCCAGTTGAAATAACCATTAGATAAAAATTATTCCTTCAGCTGGATGGGATTGAATCCAATAAAACCATTTTTCTCTCTCCCTCTTTTAATCGTAACCCTAATTTGGCATGGCCAAAAATCTCAGCTTACTGAACACCAACCACTTATTCTGGAACATGGGTTTTGGCAAGAGTCTCACAAGATTAGATCCTTTACTGCAGGGGGGAAAAAGTGAGAGAGAGAGAGAGAGAGAGAGAGAGAGAGAGAGAGAGAGAGAGAGAGAGAGAGAGAGAGAGAGAGCGAGAGCGCTGCCTATACCGGTTCATCAAATTAGAAGCCTAATATATACTGTATATGCCTATACTCCAGGATTCAAATTTTAGGTTTTCTCTTCTGCTTTTTTAACTAAAGGAAAATTTGTCTGTTTTCTTCATGGTCAGGAGACAAGGATGAAAATCAATGGTTCCTAACTCATCAATTTTAATCCTTCCACCGTGTTAGAAATAACAATGACATGAATAAAATTAGCAATTCCTTTTCAATGTAGCAATTCATAAGTTGGAAATATTTTCATGATGAAAAAAAGCTGATCATAATGAAGCACAAACATTCAGCTTCAAATCTACTTATTTACCTTCC
>NW_015423265.1:0-1353 GCF_001527695.2 Protobothrops mucrosquamatus | reverse complement strand
TATATACCGCCCTTCTCCCTTGCGGGACTCAGGGCGGTGAACAGGCACATTAATAAAACAGCAATACCATAATATTTAAAAATATTCAAAACTAATTAAATTATTTGTCCTGTCCTAAAACCCACTATAATAATATAAAATTATACCCAATTTAAAATTGTAGAGTTTCAGATTTATGCCAGACCGGCCTCTTGGAACAAATAGGTCTTTAGGGCTCGGCGGAAGAGGCGTATGTCCCCCATTGTACGGAGGTTAGGGGGCAGGTCATTCCATAGGGTAGGAGCTGCCACAGAGAAGGCTCTCCCCCTGGGGGTCACCAGCCGGCATTGTCCGGCCGACGGCACCCTGAGGAGGCCTAATCTGTGGGAGCGGACTGGTCGAAGGGAGGTATAACTCTGAACGGTCGCTAAATGAATGGTTGTAAATCAAGGACTACCTGTACAAAGCATCATAATCGCCGCCCACCCCACCCCAGGCAGGGTTAGATATGGTAGAGCAGAGGTCCCCAATCTTTTGGGCACCAGGGACCGGTTCCGTGGAGAGAAGTTTCTCCGTGGATCGGAAAGAGTGTGGTTTTGTGTGCTGCCTGCATCCCGTGAATGGGGCTTTGCTTGTTTGTGTGGACGGGTTGCTGGCATGCCACGGCCCAGTTCTGGTCCACAGACTGGGGGTTGGATAGAGGGATCGTGATAGAGGGAAGAAGGAATGGCCTGGAAGGGCAGGAGGAAGAGCCACCATCAAGACACAGTCAGATAAGAGGGATCTGAGCACAGCCAAGAAAGTAACTTGAGAAAATGTCTCGGAGAAACCCGTCTCTAGTTCACGTAAAAGTAGCCCTGACCTGTGGCCATGTGGCAGAATGTAGTAGGTTGGATTCCCAGAAAAGGTGGGGGGGGGCTGCATTTATTTGCAGAACAGAGTTGGAAGGGACCTTGGAGGTCTTCTAGTCCAAACCCCTGCTCAGGTAGGAAACCCTATACCAATGATGGCGAACCTTTTAGAGACCGAGTGCCCCAAAACTGGCCCTGCCCTCGCTCCACCCCCTGCCCCGCCCCTATCCTGCCTGGCCACAGGGTCACTCACCACCTCCAGGGCCCGCTGCAGATCGCCCAGGCAGCCCAGCAGCGCCATGGCGGCCACGCCCTCTCCCTGCACCCTGCAGCATCAACTGTGTGCGATGGGGCATGAGGGCAGAGTCTGGTCTATGCTGCCTGGCTGCCATGTCCTTGGCTGCGTTGCTCCGCGTGGGCCACGCTTGGGGGTGATGCTCCTCTAGGGGGGCTGCTGGTGAGGGGGTCACAGGGGGAGGCAAGGCTGGAGCAATGGCACGTGTGTCCACAGAGAAGCTCCGAG
>NW_015423264.1:0-1353 GCF_001527695.2 Protobothrops mucrosquamatus | reverse complement strand
GACTTCACCAATGGATTATGATTTGTCTAACCTGATCTAGCAGAGAGCCAAGCCAAAACGAGTCATCAAGAGCGGAGACCAAGTTAAGACTGGATTACCAGCAGGAGGGGGCGTGACAAGTTTTGGATACTTGGTCTCAAGAGCAGGCAGACAAAGAAAACCCATTGGTGGAGTCTCCGTCTCCTGTACTGGAGAAAACCCTGATTTATCAATTCAAATTAAAAAGAAAATAAATACATTTTATTAATTAGAGGAATAACATACCCACTCAACACGGTGGCCATATAAAGACCCAATTTGCGAAAAATCTCCCAGTCTTCAACTTCTATTATCTTTCCAGCAATCAAAAACAAAATACCTAGAGGCATATACCTACAATGTACAAAGAAGCATTACAATTTATGCCAAGATAATTTGCAATGCAATTCTCTCTATATATGAAGAATACACAGGGCAGAGGAATGCAGTATTATTTCGCAGACAGGATATTTATCTAACTTTTATTACATCTACAGTATTGCAAAGGAAAACTAGATGGACAGTTCTGGATGTAGCATTTTTAATTTGAGATGTGAATGACTGATAGCAATTTGAACTATAATGCATCTCATGGATGAAATGTAGTAATGATTTCTTTGTCTAAATACAGTGGTTTTTGTAGATTGTTTAGCTGAAGAAAGCACATTTTCCCCAAAAGGTCCTTGCCACAAAGTAAGATAATTGGTGACAGCTTTCTTCTGGCTGTTTCAATGGAAACTCTGAGGAACAAAAAGCAATATTTCTAAGAAATTGTAAAGATTAGGAGGGTCACTGAAAGTTTGCCAAAAGATACTGGTTGTACCAATCCTTTAGGCAGAACCAATTGTTCAATTTTGGCATTCCTAATATAAATGTATTTAACCATTCATTTAAAAAGGCAGTATTACCATTAATACATTATAAATGAATAAATATAAACTTACAAAATAATCCAAACTAATATATCAGAAGCTATCAAAACAATTGAGTTCATTCTGATTGTGAATTGTTTTGTTTGTATTTATTCAACTTCAACTTATTAAACAAGAAAGGTGTCATTTTCCACAAAAAGATAGGATATGTCCCTTAAATAAACAAATGAACCCACTGAGTTATAATCTTAAATCCAAATCTGCTGTATCTATAGAAATCATTCAACTATGGCTACTGATGAGTAATTTATCTCATTAATTTCCATGCATCTTTTCTAAGCGGGATCAAACCTGCATTTAATTTATAATTCGGAACATAGGTTTTACTGAAATACTAATTACTTCTATTATTTGATGACCATGTTAATTACGGTAATTCAGCTTAGCATGAGAAGCAACTTCT
>NW_015423263.1:0-1353 GCF_001527695.2 Protobothrops mucrosquamatus | reverse complement strand
AATAGACATCGCCAACAAACTCGCAGTGCTTGGAATGGTTAGGAGGGTACTGACTTTCTAGGCTTTCCTATGTTTCCTGGTAAAATACATGGGAAAATCCTATTTGGGAAAATTCCACTTAGGGTTAGGGTTAGGTCAGCATGAATTCGGAGATCAAAATAGACATCGCCAACAAACTCGCAGTGCTTGGGAATGGTTAAGAAGGCACAGATTTTTGTAGACTACCCTATCTATGTTTCCTGGTAAAACACATTGGAAAATCAAATTTGGGAAAATTCCAGTTAGGGTTAGGGTTAGGTCAGCATGAAATCGGATTGCAAAATGGACATCGCCTACAAACTCACAGTGTTTGAGAATGGTTAGGAGGGCACTGACTTTTCTATGCTTCCCTATATATGTTTCCTGTTAAAATATATGGAAAAATCCTATCTGGGAAAATTCCACTTAGGGTTAGGTTAGGGTTAGATCAGCATGAATTTGGAGAGCAAAATGGGCATCGGCAACAAACACGGAGTGCTTGTGAATGGTTAGGAAGGCACAGACTTTTCTAGACTGTCCTATCCATGTTTTCTGGTAAAATACATGAGAAAATCCTATTTGGGAAAATTCCAGTTAGGGTTAGGGTTAGGTAATCATGATCAGGTAGAGCAAAATGGAAATTGGCAACAAACTCGCAGTGCTTGGGAATGGTTAGGAAGGCACAGACTTTTGTAGTCTACCCTATCTATTTTTCCTGGTAAAATACATGGGAAAATCCTATTTGGGAAAATTCCACTTAGGGTTAGCGTTAGGTCAGCATGAATTTGGAGAGCAAAATAGACATCTCCAACAAACTCGCAGTGTTTGGAATGGTTAGGAGGGTTCTGACTTTCTAGGCTTTCCTATGTTTCCTGGTAAAATACATGTTAAAATCCTATTTGGGAAAATTCCACTTAGGGTTAGGGTTAGGTCAGCATGAATTCGGAGAGCAAAATAGACATCGCCAAAAAACTCGCAGTGCTTGGGAATGGTTAGGAAGGCACAGACTTTTGTAGTCTACCCTATCTATGTTTTCTGGTAAAATACATGGGAAAATCCTATTTGGGAAAATTCCACTTAGGGTTAGGGTTAGGTCAGCATGAATTTGGAGAGCAAAAAAGACATCTCCAACAAATTCGCAGTGCTTGGAATGGTTAGGAGGGTACTGACTTTCTAGGCTTTCCTATGTTTCCTGGTAAAATACATGGTAAAATCCTATTTGGGAAAATTCCACTTAGGGTTAGGGTTAGGTCAGCATGAATTCGGAGAGCAAAATAGACATCGCCAACAAACTCGCAGTGCTTGGGAATGGTTAGGAAGGCACAGACTTTTGTA
>NW_015423262.1:0-1353 GCF_001527695.2 Protobothrops mucrosquamatus | reverse complement strand
TACGTGAGGCACTGCATGCATTGGTCTTTATTCTTACAGTAGAGAAGTCATTAATTATAACTTTTTGTGAATTGGGACATTTAAACTTGCTTTTTTTTAAATTCCAATCTAAATTTAGTAGGAGTCGGAGTCGGTGCATTGTTTGCCGACTCCGACTCCAGGTACCCAAAATTTCCTCCGACTCCTCGACTCCGACTCCGACTCCACAGCCCTGGGGGCCTCGGCCAGTTAGTGGGCGGCTGGTTGAAGAGGGACGGTTGCCATTTCCAGGGCATGGCAAGCGTGCCCACAGAGAGGGCTCTGAGTGCCGCCTCTGGCACATGTGCCATAGGTTCGCCACCACTGTCCTATATCGTATGAATACAGAATGTGGAGCGAACTATAGCAGCGCCAGTGTCATAGTTTCCCCTTAAATTGCACATAATTTTTACGAGGGCAACACTACTGTGGCTTATGTTTGGGGCAGCAGTTAAAGGCACCAGCCTTAGAAACTCAAAAGGACCGTGAGTTCTACTCTTGCTGACTAGCCTTGGGCCAAATACACTCTCTCAGCCCTAAGAGACAGTGACAAACAAACCGTTTCTGAAATCATGCAAAAAAACCAACAAAAACCCTGCAGGGACTAGAATAGAATAAGAATAGCATTAGAATTAGAATAAGGAGCTGGAAGGGACCTTGGAGGTCTTCTAGTCCAGGCCCCATCTAGAAAGTCTCCGAGAATTGGACAAGATTGGACAGGGAAGGGGAAAAAATGTGACTAAGCAGAGGTGGCCCCTGTTAGTACTTGGATAAGGGACCACTAGGTAATCCCAAGGTTAAAGTTCAAATAACTTCTAAGACAGACATGTCAAACACAAGGCCAGGGGGCCGGATGCGGCCCGCAATGTGGTTTCATGTGGCCCGCGAAGCCATCCTGGAAACAGTGAGGGAACGGCCCCCGCTGCCTTGGCCCTGGACCCGGCCGCCCAGGAGCCAATGTACAATTTTGTGGTGGCCATCTATGCTGAAACGCATTCAGTCTTAGCTCCACAAGGCCGTCTAGAAACAGTGAGGAACCGGCCCCTGCTGTGTCGGCCCCACCCCGGGTGCCTGCTGGGGAGGTGTCACCCTTTGTGAGGAATGAAATGGACCGTGCCTTGGCGCTTGCCCCGGTCCCCCCCCCCCACCTTCTGCCAGAGACCCTCAGATCTGTTCCACTCCTGCCCAGGCCCCCACAGGCACCCTTGATGCGAACGATGTCGAGCTGGCCACACCCACCCAATAGGCCACACCCACTCCATCCACACCCACCCAGTAGGCCACACCCACCCTGGCTACACCCACCTACCCCCACCCCGAGGGCAACCGCAATGC
>NW_015423261.1:0-1353 GCF_001527695.2 Protobothrops mucrosquamatus | reverse complement strand
CCCAACCGGTCGTAAGTCGAGGACTTTCCCTGCCCGGGAGCGCCGCGCATGCGTGGTTCCGCCCCCTGCGCCGGCCGAGGCGTAGCTGGCAAGCGGCAGAGACGGAGCAGGCCGACCACCAGCTGGCCCAGCCCAAGGGAGGTAAGGCACCCGCCGGAAAAGGGGGAAAAAATGGCGGACAGCCTTGCTTGGCGACCCCAGTGAAATGGTCGATCAACCCCAAATGGGGTCGCGACCCATAGGTTGAGAACCGCTGGTATAAGGTCTCCCGACTGAGCAGGGGGGTGGACTAGAAGACCTCCAATATCCCTTCCCACTCTGTTATTCTGTTATCTAAAACATTTGTAAATTTTTAAGAACTGGGAAAGCCTTGGAGGCCATAGATTCTAATCCAAATTAAAGCAGCAATAGCACTTAAGACTTACATACCGCTTCATAGAGCTTTACAGGCCTCTCTTTAGCGGTTTTACAGAGTCAGCGTTTTGCCCCCCCAACAATCTGGGTCCTCATGTTATCAACCTCAGAAGGATGGAAGGCCGAGTCAACCTTGAGCCGGTTAGAATCGAACTCCCAGAGGTCAGCAGTGAATTAGCCTACAGTACTGCCCGCTAACCACTGCGCTACCGTGGCTCATCTAAGCAGTCTGTCATCCAACGAAGAGAGAGCCTAACACAGGGGTGTCAAACTCAATTTCACTGAGGGCCGCATCAGCATTGTGGTTGCCCTGGGGGGGGGGGTGGCTAGGGTGGGTGCGGCCTACTGGATGGGCATGGATGGAGTGGGTGTGGCCTACTGGGTGGGCATGGCCAGCTCTACATCGTTCGCGTCAAGGGTGCATGTGGGGGCCTGGGCAGGAGTGGGACAGATCTGAGGGTCTCTGGCAGAAGGGGGTGGGACCGGGGCAAGTGCCAAGGCATGGTCCATTTCTTCATTCCTCACAAAGGGTGACACCTCCCCAGCATGCACCCAGGGGGCAGGGCCAATGCAGCAGGGGCTGGTTCCTCGCTGTTTCTGGATGGCCTTGTGGAGCTAAGACTGAAAGCGTTTCAGCATAGATGGCCACCACAAAATTGTACTTTGGCTCCTGGCCAGCCTGGGCCAGGGCCAAGGCAGTGGGGGCCGTTCCTTCACTGTTTCCAGGATGGCTTCGCGGGCCACATGAAACCACTTGTGTTTGACATGTCTGGCCTAACATCTTCCTAGCACGGCGCCTAGCAGCGTGCCTGCAAACATCTCCTTACATGTTGAGGCACGACACCCAGTTAATATCCTTGGCACGCTGCCTGAAACGGGAGCAGAGAGGGAGAAAGAGAATGACCCACTCACAGAGGTGAACCGTCTGGAAGCTATACA
>NW_015423260.1:0-1353 GCF_001527695.2 Protobothrops mucrosquamatus | reverse complement strand
TGCCTGGGACCGGTGACGAGGTCCAGGAGCCGGGCGCAGATGATGGATGGCTTATAAAAGAGACTCTCTCATGGACTGGCACGTAACCCTGACGATGTCGGAAGGAGTCCGACGAAAGCTTGGTGTAGTTTTGTTTTATGTTTTGTGTTATTAAACTTTTTGATAGTTTGATATACTCCTGGTGTTCACGGTTTGTTTTGGGGAAAATGATTACACCCAGGAGTCACTGTTTTAGTTTTAGTGTTATTAGAAGCATATATATATATATATATATATAAAATATAAATATATTCACAACTTAGCCATGCCAAAGTGGATAGTGTTTATTCCCAAGTATTCATAGAATTTTAGTTTAAGGAGGATTTCTCAAGAGGATACTTGATCTTTAGTATCAAATAGACAGAACTGGGAATATTGTGCTAGCTTTTGTTGTTTACTGGGAGCAGGGTAAGGGGACAGTATCAGGGGGCTGGACTAGAAGACCTCCAAGGTCCCTTCCAGCTCTATTCTACTCTTCTTAATAAATGTTGCTTCTTTTGTGAATAGTTGTATGTTTTGTTTTTTACAGATTGCTTCTGTGACAGAGTATGGAGCATTTATAAAAATTCCAGGAACCCAAAAACAAGGTTTGATTAATTATATGGTGATTATTTGGTTGACATTCTTTTGTTAGTAGAGTGAATTGTGTTACTTTTTGACTTACAAGTGTTAAAGTTCCCATTCCCAAGTAATATTGGTGGCTTACACAAAGCTTATACTGCTAGCCATCAGCTTATGACCACAACTGACCCCAAAATTTATGTTGCTAAATGAGACAGTGAAGTGAATTTTGCTCCATTTTACGACCTTTCTTGCCACAATTAAGTGAATTACTGCAGTTGTTAAGTTAGTAATATGGTTGTTAAGTGAATCTGGCTTCCCCATTGACTTCGGTTGTTAGAAGTTCGCAAAAGGTGATTGTTAGAAGGTCACAAAAGGTGAACCAATTGCTAAGCATCCGAATTTTGATCATGTGACCATGGTGATGCTACAATAAACATAAAACAGTCATAAGTCACTTTTTTCAGTGCTGTTGTAACTTTGAACAGTCACTAAGTGAACTGTTGTAAGTTGAGAACTACTTGTGTTATGGGAAAATGAGTAGAAAACAAAATTGAGTAGTTTCTTTGTAGAACATAGGCAGTTTTAGAAAATTATTGATTTCTAGCAGAAAATAAAATATTTTCTCTCCTCTTATTGCCAAAGGCCTTATTCACAAAAGCCAAATGTCAAACTGTAGGGTGGACAAACCTTCAGAGATGGTGGAGGTTGGAGAAAAAGTGTGGGTGAAACTTATAAGAAAAGAGGTAAATT
>NW_015423259.1:0-1353 GCF_001527695.2 Protobothrops mucrosquamatus | reverse complement strand
ATAGATAAGCAAAAGAGAGAGAGAGAGAAATAATAAATGAATAAATGTAAGAAAAGAGGAAGCCGAGCAACTGCCTTCTAATACAGGATAGAGTGATTTAAGAAAACTAATTAAATTGGAATGTAATTTTTTTTGCAGAGGGTTTGGTAATTTTGGAATAAGATAGGGGGCTGATCTCCCCGACTAGTCCTCCAAAGAAAAGAATTAATTACAAAATTACAAATTAATTAAGTGCAAAGGGAGTAAGCTGAGAAACTATCTTGAAATTAAAAAAACATATATGGGGAATCGTCAGAGTATTTTAAAGGAACAAATTAAATCAAAATATACTCCTCTGCAATGTGTTTTGAACAATTGGGATGTTTTGAAACCTCAAGTGGCTGTTAGGTTTAACCCTGTCAGACAACATCTGGTGGTGATTTGTGTTGATGTGTGGTAGTAAAAATAATCAAGAAGGCAACGTTGGAAAAAAAACACTTTGTAAACCTCCGGTTGGCTAGTTTATCTGATAACAACTAAAGCCACGGAAGAAAAGAAAATTCAAAGAACTGAAAGCAAGTTTTTTTCTCTCTTTTTCTTTTAATCTGGCTCTTTGGACTATTCAATTCCCCTTTGTCAGAGGTGAGGAGAGGAGGCTGCTACTTTTCCCCCCTCCCTTCACACCTGCAAAAGGCCCCAGGTTCAACATTCCTTTTAGTCTTTCCCCACTGTCTTTTGAAGTTGCTGGGATAAATTGGAAGTAACCATAACTGTTCCCCTCCTTTTTAATTAAAGGGGGAGGCCTGTTTTGGCCTCAAACCCCAAATTGATGTGTGTGTTTTGTTTTGTTTTATATGTGTTTTGCCCTCCAGAACATTACGCTTGGACTTGGAATGGTGAGAAAAATAGGAGATGGTTAAAGGGCCCTATAAAAACCACGTATTTGGTTATAATCACCTCATGATTTTTCTCGCTTTTTGCAGGACAAACCATATGTCTAAATAAATGTTGTTTTAATAGTATCTGTGTATATATGTCTGTGTTGTTCTGTGTTATTTCCAAGACTTGGAAGAGGGTCAAAACCCTCTCTGATAACAACAAACAAAAATGGCCTTATTTAAAAATAAATGGTTTGCCTGGAGAAAGTATGAAATGAAATATGTGCATCTGAAATTGTTTATGCAAGCAGTTAGAATGGAAGTGAATGAGTTAATTTGCTGATATCTAAATGTGTGTGTGTTAGCCCTCAACCCACCCCCACCCCCACCCCTCCCAGGCTGTGAAAGAAACAGTAAACTGCAGATTTTATTGTTGTAAAAGTAAATGGAAAAGCAATAGCAAGTATTTGCATGAGAAGAGTCCCATGGAGGATAT
>NW_015423258.1:0-1353 GCF_001527695.2 Protobothrops mucrosquamatus | reverse complement strand
GCAACGAGGACTAGGTGGAAAATCGTTGTCTCTTTTTTACTCTAGAGAGCCGCTGCTGTCGGGGGGGGGGGGCGGGGGTGGGATGGGGAGAGAGAGAGAGAGGAAGAGAAGGGAGGAAGGGTGGCACAAGGCAGTGGCATGAATCACTTCCAGGTTAGGGAGGTGGAATGGACGTCCTCTGGGCAGAGCTTCTCTTAGTGGAAGCGAAACCCACGCAGCCTCCAAGCGAGGCCCGGGATACTGAGGCTCCCTTGGGAAAGAGGGGGGGGGAAACGGGCGAGCTGCGCAAAGTCTCCCGGCGCGAGTCGGCGGGGCTCCGAGGCGAGGCCTTTCCAACGCCTCCGCTAGCGCCTCTCCCCCTCGGAACGGCGAAGGGAGACCCTCGCGGGACAAGGACGGAAACTTGCCCTGAGGAAGGAAGGAAGGAAGGAAGGAAGGAAGGAGTGAGTGGGAGGCGGGATGAGCTCCCGAGGCTGCAGATCTTCGGGGATTTATTTCACCAGAGGCAACCGACTCTGTGCCCACCACCTCGCCCAGAGACTTGGGACTTGGGAATTTGCTTTCTCACTTTGTGCCAGGAATCCTTTCCCGCCGCTCTTAAGGGGACGCGTTAGCGAACGCGTTAAGCGTGTTGGAGAGAACCTGGGTTGGTTGGTTTTTTTTTTTTTTTTTAAATGTTTTTAAAAAATAATTATGTCGGTAATGCTAAGTTGCAACAGGCGCCTAAGCCCTGATGACAAACAGATGCATTTTTAATAAGCCTGAGTCGGCACTCTTTCACTTTGCGAGCGCATCAAACAGCCCCAAGGAGGGCAATTGTCACCCTGTGCTTTTTTTTTTTTCCTCCCCCACCCTGTGCCATTAAGGCCAAGGAGGTGGATTCGATTTAAATGACATCGCAATTAGCAGCTCGAGAAAAGTAGATCGTTTTTTTGGGGGGGGCTTGGCAATTAATTTTAATCTGTTGATGATAGCTAGCTAAATCATTCGCTGATAACTATTGTGGCTATTAAAAGAAGCAGGCAGCCTGGGAAGCGGTGGGGAGGACGGTCAGGTGACGGTGTTTTCGAGAGGGGGGGAGAGGCAGAACCGCAACAGGAGAAGAACCCTTTCCTTGAGCAATATTCTCTGGTCCCAAACCCCCATTCTTAAAGAGAGAGAGAAGGAGAAAGAGGGACGCCCTCTTAATTTGATCTCATAAGCACTTATTTTCCAAGGAGTTAATTTAGGATTAGTTTAAGCGAAGGCGGCTCGAATCTCTTCAGCTTGCTTTCTTTAGCCAGCCCAGAGGATAGAGAGACTGGCAGAAATAAAGAACTGGCGCTTGGTCGGTTATGTAAAACTGCTGGTTTT
>NW_015423257.1:0-1353 GCF_001527695.2 Protobothrops mucrosquamatus | reverse complement strand
AAAGAAGAGGGAGTGAAGCTATTTTCCAAAGCGCCTGAAGGCAGGACAAGAAGCAATGGATGGAAACTAATCAAGGAGAGAAGCAACCTAGAACTAAGGAGAAACTTCCTGACAGTTAGAACAATTAACCAGTGTAACAACCTGCCTCCAAAAGCGGTGAATGCTCCAACACTGGAAACTTTTAAGAAGAGACTGGACAACCATTTGTCTGAAATGTATAGGGCTTCCTGCCTGAGCAGGGGGTTGGACTAGATGACCTCCAAGGTCCCTTCCAACTTTATTATTATTATTATTATTGTTGTTGTTGAACATCGCACAGTCAGCTAGATGTTCAGACTGGATTGGCATTTTTGTCTACCTATCAAGTCCTTACCAAGGACCTGGGATAGGCAGATGTGGATGTTTCATGGTATCACAGATATCGTTGCAGGATGGAAGCAGTTCCTAGTAAGGCCGCCTTTTGCAATTGACTAATGGCGAATTTGTCAATGCCAATGGTGTTCAAGTGATGCTCCAGTTGTTTTGGGATTGCACGCGCCTATTACTGTTGGTACTACCCTTGCTTGCCTTTGCCACAGTCTTTCTATTTCTATTTGTAGGTCTTTTTATTTTGTTATCTTCTCCAGTTCTTTCTCGTCTATTCTGCTGTCTCCGGGCATTGCCACGTCCACTATCCAAACTTTTTTGTCTTTCTTATCGACAATTGTGAAGTCTGGGGTGTTATGTTGCAGGTGCTTGTCTGTTTGAATTCTGAAGTCCCAGAGCAGTTTAACTTTATCATTTTCTTTGACTTTCTCTATTTTATGATCCCCCCAGTTCTTGCTTACAGGCAAATGATATTTCTTGCAGATCTTCCAATGCACAATTGTTGCTACTTTATCATGCCGGTACTTGTAGTCAGTCTATGCGATGATGATATTATTATTATTATTATTATTATTATTATTATTATTATTATTATTATTATTATTATTATTATTATTATTATTATTATTATTATTATTATTATTATTATTATTATTATTATTATTATTATTATTATTATTATTAATCTCCAGAGTTCTGATAAATACTTGTGCTAAATTAGATCTTCATTACTTCATCGTTTGCTTCTTCCAATATCACCTTCACTTTTAATGTTTAGAATGATTCTGATCACTAAGACTATAGTATAACTGTACTTGGGACACACTTAAGTTCTGGATTAATATTTTGCTATTTTTTCCAGGTATTTATTGAGTTTGAAATTGAACAACATCAGGAATGTGCTTATGACCATCTGGAGGTATTTGATGGAGAAAATGAAAAATTCCCAATTCTGGGGCGTTTATGTGGAAATAAGATACCAGATCC
>NW_015423256.1:0-1353 GCF_001527695.2 Protobothrops mucrosquamatus | reverse complement strand
GGCCAGGATTTTTGTGAATACCCTGGGAGCCGACGAAAGACCGAAGGGGAGAGCCCTGTATTGAAAGTGTTTGCCCTTGTAACAAAACCTCAGGAACCGGCGGTGAGCTGGATGAATGGGGATGTGAAGATAAGCCTCTGTGAGGTCTATTGAAGCTAAAAAATCCCCCTGTCTGATCCCTCCTAGTATGGACTGGAGGGATTGCATCTTGAACCTTTTGTAAGTGATGTAATGGTTGAGATGCTTGAGGTCCAGAATAGCTCTCCACCCCCCTGACGTCTTGGGTACCACAAAAAGGATTGAATAAAACCCTTTCCCCCTGTGGTCTATTGGAACCGGTTCTATTGCCTGAATTTCTAAAAGGTGGTGGATGGCCTCCTGCATAAGTTCCCGTTTCTGCGGATTTCTGGAAATGGAGCAAAGAATGAGTCGTTCTGGGGGTGTGGCTAGAAACTCCAGGGACAGGCCGTGCTGGACGGATTGTAGCACCCAGTTGTCCGTGGAGGAAAGTTCCCACTGGTGGAAGAAGTGAACTAGCCGCCCCCCGATAGGAAGGGACGTTGAGTCATTTGAACTTCCTAAATGGACGTCCTGCCCCACGAAAAGGCCGTTTGCTTTGTCCCTGCTGTCTGGGTCTAAACCCGGTCCTATCGTAAGGACGGTCGTATGGCCTCTCTCTGGGAGTGTAAGAGCGGGAAGTCTGAGTGGCCGAGACTCCCGCAGTCTGCCGAAAGGGCTGCCTACGAAAGTAGGGGGTGGGTCGTTTGTCAGACTTCTTAATTATATGGGCCATAACTTTGCGTTTATCTCTGTTTTCAACCAGATAAGGGGCAAGGGATTCTCCAAATAAATTATTGCCCAGATAAGGTGCAGACGCAAGACTCCATTTAAGTCTGGTATCAGCCTGCCAATGCTTCAACCACAACATCCTTCTGGCCGTGATGTTAGAGGCCAAGGATCTGGAAGCAAAGACTGCAGACTGAAGAGAGGCGTCCGCAGCGTATTCAGTGGCCGCCACCATTTTACTTAGATCCTGATGCGTACGTAAATCCTCAGCAGGGACCCTGGCTTGGAGCTGACGCAGCCAAAGAAGGGTGGTTCTGACAAAAAAGGAAGTGCAGCTGGCCGTTTTAATTGCCCAGGCCGCTGATTGATGTGTCTTCCTGAATGTATGCTCCCATTTTTTATCGTCCGCTTTAAGCGCCTGTGTCAAGTCCCCAGCAACCGCCGTTTGAGATACCAATGGGGTCCAAGCCTCGTCTACCTTAGGGACCTCCAGCGCATCACTGAGATCAGTGGAGGGGCTGAATAACTTTCTGTCGGTCCCACTAACGGAAGGAAACGAGGCCGGGG
>NW_015423255.1:0-1353 GCF_001527695.2 Protobothrops mucrosquamatus | reverse complement strand
GAATCAAGATCACGTGAAGTATTAATACCACTTTACAATGCCTTGGTAAGGCCACACTTGGAATACTGCATCCAGTTTTGGTCACCACGATGTAAAAAAGATGCTGAGACTCTAGAAAGAGTACAGAGAAGAGCAACAAAGATGATTAGGGGACTGGAGGCTAAAACATATAAGGAACGGTTGCTGGAATTGGGTATGTAGTTTAACGAAAAGAAGGACGAGGGGGGACATGATAGCATTGTTCCAATATCTCAGGGGCTGCCACAAAGAAGAAGGAGTCAAGCTATTCTCCAAGGCACCTAAAGGCAGGACAAGAAGCAACGGCTGGAAACTGATCAAGGAGAGAAGCAACCTAGAACTAAGGAGAAACTTCCTGATAGTTAGAACAATTAACCAGTGGAACAACCTGCCTCCCGAAGAAGTGAATGCTCCAACACTGGAAATTTTTAAGAAGAGACTGGACAGCCATTTTTCTGAAATGGTGTAGGGTTCCTGCCTGAGCAGGGGGTTGGACTCGATGACCTCCAAAGTCCCTTCCAACTTTATTACTATTACTATTACTATTACTATTACTATTACTATTACTATTATTATTATTATTATTATTATTATTATTATAATATTCAGATAGAAACCCTGCATGCTTACTTAAGAGAAATGCTTACTTCTGAGTAGCAGTTGAAGTAAAATCAATAATATTTTACTAAGATTTATTTAAATAAAAAAATATTCTCTTTGTGGGCACGGAAGTCGGTTAAATGAATGTTCACAGAATATGTTTGTTGGTAGAGAAAGAGACTTTCCGCTATGAAAGGCAAAGGCAAAACAATGCTGTTACCATTTGTGGTACTTGCAGTTCAAAAGCCCATTGAAGATCTCTCCTAGAGAGCTGACATGATGCAAATTGTCCAGGATGATTACAAGTGGCATCTCCACTGCATTATTTTCACTGCTACATTGGTCTGCAAGGTTGGAGAGGTATTGTCGGAGTTCCTGTAAAAAGAAAAAAAAATGCAAATCAGAAAAAAAACTGGCTTGCAATTATGTTTTGGAGATCCTGGGAGGGAAGGAAGGCTGTTTGGTTCAATTCTAAAAAGTTTTTTTTGGGGAAAAATCTAGTAGTAACCCCACAGCAACTAAGTTCTTTAAAATGCATTTTGAATAAACTCTATAAATAATTCTTCAGGCAAGCTGGTTTTCTAGCCTGAGATAAGTGTTCTTTTGCTTAATCCTCAAATAGTGATTCTCAAAGCATGTAATTTCTTCTCTATATGGCGATAGGTCTACCTTGATCTTATATCTGAATGGGATATTTAGAATAGTATCTAAAGCCAGGAGTAGAACAGGGCCTAT
>NW_015423254.1:0-1353 GCF_001527695.2 Protobothrops mucrosquamatus | reverse complement strand
AGCTAATTGGGGAATGTGATTTATTAGAGTTTATTGGGGGTGAGAATTGTACTTTGTTACTTTGTATCTGAGTGAAGGGAATTTAGTTTTGGGGTTAACTATGTAGTACTGATACTTTGTTTCCTGAATACAATGTTCCTTAAAGAAGAACTTTGCCTCCAAGTTCTTTGGATGGGTTTCATCTATCAGAACCATGAGATTCGGCCTTGCTTGATAGAGTCTTCCTTAGAACCAGCAGTTAGCTAGAATCTATTTCGACACTTACCTGAAGAAGCCAAAGAGGTTGGCCACAAACAGTTCAGTTATAAAGATTGGATTTGCAATCAAGAATTTTGCAAGCGGGGCCATTAGAGGAACAAGACAAAATAATGTGGAATTTTTGCTTAAAGGTCCAGAGGCAAAAAGCTCCACCTTAGCATGTCTGAAGTATTTTACAACTCCCATTTCGTATCATGTCCAAAACTGATTACAATGTTTTCTAACTCCTAAACTAACTTGATTATAAATAAATATGTCAAACAGCACAAGGCCTAAAATGGAGCCCTGGAATTCCTCACTTCCTCTCAATCAGATCTGGAGCCTTTAATAAGCCCTTGTTGGGTTTGATCTCTCCACCAGCTCTATCCATGTGATGGTAGCGTAGGCCAGCCACAGATTGCCTCCTCCACCTCCTCCTCCTCCTCCTCCTCCTCCTCCTCCTCCTCCTTCTCCTTCTTCTTCTTCTTCTTCTTCACCAGGATTTCATTGATATTTGTCAAATGTTTTGCTGAAGTTAAATTACATAATGTCCACTGCATTCCCATAATCAACTAAATCAGACAGAGTGTCAAAAAATATCAGGTTGATTTGGGGTCACTCCAAACCCTTGATGGCCCTTCTAAGCACTAATATATGATGGTCTGAGATGGCCCCATGAGCTCCTTTGAGACTCCTGACATCCTGCCTTGAAGACTTCAACTCACCCATGCTCTCTCTGTCTCTGTCTCCATCTCTTTCTCTGTCTGTCTGTCTCTGTCTGTCTCCCTCTGTGTCTGTGTCTGTGTCTGTGTCTGTGTCTGTGTCTGTGTCTGTTTGTCTGTTTGTCTGTCTGTCTGTCTCTCTCTATGTCTTTCTGTCTGTCTCCCTCCCACCCCTTTGTCTCCTGGTCCCTGCTGGTGATTCTGCCCAGCTCCATCTGGAGTCTTGGGAGAGAAGACCCAGGGAAGCAGCAGCTCTGCTCTTTGCCTCTTTCTTGTTCATCTCCAACCAGGTCCTCCTGGCAGTGTATCAAAAACTACCAGGTTGATTTGAGGTCACCCCCAAATCCTTGATGCTCCTACTAAGCACTAAAATATGATGGATCTGAGATGGATG
>NW_015423253.1:0-1353 GCF_001527695.2 Protobothrops mucrosquamatus | reverse complement strand
CTTTCCATTCTGTTGACTCTTCTCTACCGCCCATTTGCTTTGACCGTTAGATCAGATTCTTGTAGAGCAGTGGTGGCGAACCTATGGCACGTGTGCCAGAGGCGGCACTCAGAGCCCTCTGTTGGCACACTCGCGACTGCCGTCAGCAGCAGGTCCATCAGGCCGCCCAGAGCAGGAGCCCCACCCAGCCCAAAGGAGGTGAAGTGGCCAACTAGCAAGCTCGAGTAGAGGTGGTAGAACAGAGATCGGCAACCATTGTCGATTGGTGGACTGGAAGAAAAGGAAGGGGGAAGCATTTTACATGCGTGCATGTACGCATGGGGCCGCGAGCACGCACGCACTGCAAATGGGGCGGGGCTAGTGCCTGCGTGATACTCACTAGCCCTGCCCCGTTCTTGCATGTTGCAGCCTTGTATCTGCACCCTGCGGTGCAGCAGCGGCCGTTTTTGCGCCTTGCAGCAAAGTGGCCCATTTTTGCGCCCCCCGGGTTTTGCGTGCTAGAGGGGGGCACTCAGAGGTGCCTCCCTGCCCCCCCCAGGGCACCACAATGCTGATGCGGCCCTGGCACTTTGCGATAAATAAGTGGGTTTTGGGTTGCGTTTTGGGCACTCGGTCTCTAAAAGGTTCGCCATCACTGTTGTAGAGAGCATAGCTTGCAATAAACTTTTATATTCATTTGAACTGCCTGGACTTCCTGATTTCCCCCCTGGCTTGCCAATCAAGATTTATTTCTTTGAAAGCTCTGCAGGACAAACAATACAGTTTACCTGTCAATTGCTCCACATTGATAGAGCTGCTTGAGGGCGATTAGAATGTGCTTCTCATCCGGAGGGTCCAAATATGGGAATCTATCAAGAGTAAAGAAGATGATCTTGATGGAGAGAGGCAGGAACTGTTAACTAAAAGGGACTGAAATGTTTGAAATCCAGAGTAATGGGATAACATTAGGAAGCGATTCAGGCAGACACCTCCCTAATTCGAGGAGGAGGAGGAAGAGGAGGTAAAGGGGGAGAAGGAAAAGGAGGAAGAATAGGAGAAGGAGGAGGAGGAGGAGAAGGAGGAAGAGGGGGAGGAAGAGAAGGAGGAGGAGGAGGAAGAGAAGGATTGGGCTTCCGGTTCCAGATCGCGGCACCAGCGGATGGTCGAGGAGAGCTCTCTCTCCGCTGTCCGGTTTCCCTTCGTCGAAAGACCCTGGAAAGGGTCGCAAGTCGCCCTGGAGGGCCGACCACCACTGAGGAGGACCCTCGTTAGATCGTGGAAGTGCGGCAGCCCTTCCTTTTGATCTGAGGCAGCTCTTTTGGATCGATGAAGGAGGAAGAGGAGGAGGAGGAGGAGGAGGAGGAGGAGGAGGAG
>NW_015423252.1:0-1353 GCF_001527695.2 Protobothrops mucrosquamatus | reverse complement strand
GTTTCACTTTATTTTCTAACTTTCTTCCCCGTCTCTTTTTTTCTACAGCACTCATGAATTAATCCTGCCTTCCTTCCTGATTCCTGATGGGAAAGGAAATTCTTTTTTTTCCAGTAACTGATGAATTTCTGGCTTTTTCACAACCTCTGAAAAATGGAGGGTCAAGATTTTAGATTGGGGGGAGGAGGAGAATGGCAGCTTGGAGCTTCTCCTGCTGAGACACCTCTGGCTTTCCTTTGAAGGCCTCTCTTTCTTGTGAAGGAGGGATGGAGACCATCTAGATGGACCCCAGGGACTCTGGACCTGTCAGTCCAGACACCCAAATCTCTCATGGCTTTAAATCCACAGCAGCTTCATCTTCATTACTCTTCGTCCGAATCCTTTCCCTTCATTTTGCTATAAAAGAATAAACATTGTAGGAAAAATCCTGGAATTCTTCCTTCCTTCCTTTCTCTTCCTCCTCCTCTTTCCTCTTCCCACCTGCAGGAGGGTCCTCCCTTCTCCCCTTCCCCTCCCCAGATTGACACCTCCCCTGCCTCTGGATCAACCATCCTGGCTACTTCAGGTCCAAAATCAAAACTGGTTCAGGAGGAGGGTGGGCAGATCCAGGGAGGGGAAGGGGCAGGACCCCCCTCCTGCTTGGGGGCCCCCTTTCTCTGCTTCTCCTCAATCCTACTTTTGAGGACCAGGATATCAGGAGATGTGGTCCCCTTCAAGCACTTGTGGGGAGCCATTGGGGGACACCCGAGATTCCCTCTACACTCACCCAGCCATTTCTGCCATTTCTCTCCTTCACAACTGGAGGGTCCTGCCCCATTTTGGCACCCAACGCCTCCCTCCCTCCACCTGAGACCCCAGAGGCCTTTTCCAGGACTGCCCACCTATCGCCACTGCCGTCCCACAGCCCTCCCTGCCTTCGGGTCTGAAGCCCCCTCTCTGTGGGCAAAGGAGACCCTTAGAGCAGCATCTCCTGCACAGTTGGAGGGTCCTCCTTCTTCATGTCCTGGGTGGAGGACCCCATCCTGACCAGATGGTCCCCAACAGAGAGAGTCTTGTGCGAGTCTCACGTGTGGCCCCCAACTGGAGCTCATCTGAGACCCCCCACTCAGAAAAGGCCCTGAGTGATCCTGTGGCCAATGGCCTTGATCTTTGGAAAGGTTGCACTGATGTCCATCTCCCTGGTCTGAGGGCTCCTGGGCAGGGGGTGTTGGGAAGGGTGTCTTCCCCAGGGCCTCTTTGGGCCAGAGGAGAAAGTCCAGCCGAAGCCATTCATGGTGTAGGTAGGAGACATTTGCCATCAGGGGGGGAGGGAGAGCAGCTCTGCGGGAGAGAGGAAAGATCAAGGGGGCAACT
>NW_015423251.1:0-1353 GCF_001527695.2 Protobothrops mucrosquamatus | reverse complement strand
ATGTAAAATCTTGTTTGTCCTGAAGATGTGTGCGCATTTCCGAAGACCTCCCCTAGCTTTAATTAAACTAGGAATCAATTTATGTTTGTAAGAAGCTTTCTCTTTTTCTGCTTAAAAGATGGGAGAGTAAAAATTCCCAACTTTTTTTTAACAGCAAGCATCGTTAAACTAGTTACTAGGCTATCAAAAAAATCTGTAGCAGGCTTCAAACAAGCTACGCCATGCTGCCTTTTGTCTACTTTTAGATCAAAGTATAAATCCAGCCAAAGAGATATACAAAACGATTTCGGAATTTAACGTTTCTATTCCCGCTCATTTTGCTTGGATTTAATTTGGATTGTCTTTCCAACTACTTACCCTTCCCGGCAAGATCTTCCAAATTATAAGCAGTTTTAATCCACCCAACTCGTTTTCAATAAGTCCTGACTTTTACAGAATGCTCCCGACAACAATAGCCTTACGAAAAGCAATCGCTGTTCTTTTAAAACACAAGAGAGAAAGTATCACCAATTTCCCAATTTTCGCCATCCTCTTCCGCTTTTGAGGCAGGGATCATCACGTGCTTTGCCTTAAAGAACCCGTGCGCAATTTTTTCCTGGCTGTTTTCTGCATTTCAACTGACAATTCTTTAACTGGCTGAAGGATTCTGGGGGTTGAAGTCCACACATCTTAAAGTTGCCAAGTTTGAAAAACACTGCTCACAGTCTCTTGGTTTCTGGTGCCTTAACTATTATACCAAACTGACTCTCCTATTTAATTTAATCATATAAAGGTGTCACCATATCTCTTTATATCTCATATTTTATATCTTGTAACTCCCAGCATTAAAGATATGTATTGGTCGCTTAACACTCCACAGCCTCTAACCCAGTGTTTCTCAACCTTGACAATTTTAAGGCATGTGGACTTCAACTCCCAGAATTCCACAGCCAGTACCGGTAGTGCTGAACAGCCAAAGCCAAAATGCTGTTTGCACTTCTCTGCCAGAAAATTCCATTTATTCTTTAGACTCCCTCAGGATGAAGTCAAACCTTTAGAAAAGGTTTAGCAGCAGATTAATGTTTTGCCAGCCAGACTGGACATTAAGGGAGAGAAGACTGTTCCTCAGCCTGTAGTTCGGTGACCCGGAATGTGATCTGAATTTCACCTAAGTTTTATTATTATTATTATTATTATTATTATTATTATTATTATTATTATTATTATTATTACTTTAATTTATATCCCGCCCTTCTCCCGAAGGACTCAGGGCGGCTTACAGGCAATAAAAACGGAACTATACAATAAATATCTAAAAACAATTAAAATATATATTAAATAAGCCTGTTATTTTTAGAAAAGTTATAAAATCCC
>NW_015423250.1:0-1353 GCF_001527695.2 Protobothrops mucrosquamatus | reverse complement strand
TTGAGCTATCAGCAAACGGGCAGCAGTTAAACAATACAACATCAAATTCGTTTCTTTTACATCCAAGTTTTGTGTGATACCTAGGAGAAACAACTGAGGCAAAAAAGTAATTCTTCTTTTAAAGATTTGCTGTAAATTCCACCACAATTTTATCCAAAAGGCCTTAATAACCTTGCAAGTCCACCACATATGAAAAAAAAGTTGCATGTTGTTGTCCACACCTCTAGCACTTGGATTCATAATTCTCATAAATGCGAGACATAGTTGCAGGATCCATGTGCCATCTATAAAACATTTTATAAAAATTCTCACGTAGATTTTGAGCTTGCGTAAATTTCACATTTCTCACCCATATCAACTCCCAGGTATCCATAGATATTGTTTCTCCTATATTGATCTTTCAGTTGAACAGACAAAGAGTTGTCCATGTCACCAGAAAAAGCTGGTTCCTAGTTGGTTTTTTGGTCCAGGTAAGCTTCAAATTGGTTTATTTTGAGGAAATTCTAAGAGAATTAATTCCTGATATACCTCTCTTTGAAACACCTACTGATTGGTTTTCTTTTATGTGAAGCTTCCATAGACTCTTTTGCAGTTGGTTAATTAAGGGCTGTTTAATCATGGTGTAATGTAAAGTTGGGATCCAAATTTTGTTGACTTTCAAATTCCCTTTCTTCTTGTTCAAGCTGTGGGAATGTTATATATCTCAGTAGTTTCTGTGTGTTATCTCATGTCATGGTCTGAAGTAGTTGCCAATATTTATGCGTTTTTGAATTGGATTTTCTGTCTATTATGAATCAGTACATGTTCCATTACTGAATGTTCAGCCTCTACTGAAAGGGCAATGCCTTTCATATACATTTAATAGAATATTTCAAAGGGCTGCAGTGGCTCATGTGGTTAGAACACCAAGTCAAAACACCACTGAGATGTCGACAGCTCAGCCGTTTGAAACCCCACGTGATGGAATGAGCAGCTATAAATTTGCCCCAGCTCCTGCCCTTGCAAATAAGTAGATAAATAGGTACCACCAGTGGGAAAATAACAGGGACATGAAAGGACTCCCCTTGGGCATCCCCTGGGCAATGGTGATGTCACAAGCTAATCCTTTCACCCCAGAAATACCTTGGAAGGACTCCCCTTGGGCATCCCCTGGACAATGGTGATGTCACAAGCTAATCCTTTCACCCCAGAAATACCTTGGAAGGTCCTTCTGACATGAATGTAGTAGTAGTAATAGAATATTAATGCTACATTTTGTGGTTCCAATATATACCTGTCCACAACTACAGGGTATGTGGTAAAGTCCAGTTAATTAAAATGGATTTCTGCCATCTATGGGTAATGGAATGATTT
>NW_015423249.1:0-1353 GCF_001527695.2 Protobothrops mucrosquamatus | reverse complement strand
GTTAGTTTGGTGAGCCACAACGTCTTGCTGTCAGTCAATGGCTACGCTCGCGTCAAAGACTGGAGATCACGATCCAGGACGGGCGTGGCAACTTTGGCTGACTTGATCTGATTGGGCAGGAATACAGTCTACTACCCAATGGTGGAGTCTCCATCTCCGTGCTGAGAAAAGGCGTTCAGGTAAGACAACGCCCCTTCCACAGTTGAACCCTGAGCTATATGCATTCTCTTCCATTAGAAACAGCTGTAGTGAGGTACCAAGACTGAGAATTTTAATATAGTACTTTTCATAATATGTATCAATGTTTTCTGCATTAGAAATTAAAATAGAGAAATTTTAGAATGTTGATTTATTTGACTTCACAAACCTCCTGAAAATGTCTCAGGGACCTCCAGAGATCTGCAAACCATAGATTGAGAACCACTGGCTTAGAGTAAAGCATTAGTTGAAGATTAAAAGTATCCTTTCACTCAATTAAAAATATCACACGAAGAACATACAATTTTTTAAAAAAAATATATGAAATATCTTTTGATGTCAGGAAGCATGGCTATGCAGTAGATGCCAACACATAATAAGGATCATGGAAACTATCTTGGTTTTCAGTTCATAAGATCTAGTAGGGCACTTAGCTTGTACCTGTGAAGTCCAGTCCTGTGCATGTTTCTGGACACAGTTTTTGAAAATTCATTGAGAGTGCTCTGAGATCAAGCATGTGTAAGAGTGCATAGCTGTGTGCTTTCATTTAACTAAATGGTGTCTTCAGTAGAAACGAGCTTCTAGTATTAAGATATCTCTGATGTCAGAGAGAGAGAGTCAGTCTGATATAGTAGTTGATGCCCTGGACTAAAAGCAGGGAGACCTGAGTTCTAATCCTGCCTTAGGCACAGAAGCCAGTTGGGGGACCATGGGCCAGTCATGCTTTCTCTGCCCTAGGAAAATGGCCTTGGCAGCCAACTTCTGAAAATGTTGCCAAGAAAACTGAATAAATTTATTCATCTTGTTGGCAGGTTTCAAGACTGACTTGAAAAACCAAACCCCAAAATGTTGGAAAATAAAACAAATCAGGCAGTCATATTCTCTCTTCTATTTCAATGCAAATGTAACATATGTTGAAATCAATGTTTGCTTCCCGTTGATAGAACTAGGAAGGGAGAGTGTTTTTTTCTCTCCTGTCTAGAAATCCTTTCAATCAACTACAAGAGTTTCAGAGACTTCAGAACAGATTTTGTAGGATACTGGATGCTGCAGAAAATCCCATTGCCTGAATGTGTTAACACATATTTTACCTGTGAATATTGCACAATCCACACACATCTATAAAACATTTTCATGCACATTTCTGTACCCTTG
>NW_015423248.1:0-1353 GCF_001527695.2 Protobothrops mucrosquamatus | reverse complement strand
GTCCTTGGGAAGGACACCATTAGCTGGACAAAAATGCCAAATCCAGTCTAAATATCCGTGTGACCAAGCATAATAAGCATCTGCTAATTCTAGAGATTTAAAAAAATGCAAAGAACTGGGGAAGTTGTTGGTGTCTTTTATAGTCCAGTAGGGGAACCGCCTTATATATCGGATCCCATAAGCCCAGGGGTCTTCAAACGTGGCCCTTTTATGACTTGTGGACTTCAACTCCCAGAATTCCTCAGCCAGGCACGCACAAGTCATAAAAGGGCCAAGTTTGAAGACTCCTGCCATAAGCTGTAATAACCAAATACAATGGGATCAGTTAAGATAAGTGCATTGGGGGGAAGGAGTTAAAATCTTAATGTTTCTTTGCAGCAGTTGCTGTACAGTGTTGTTTTGTTGCTATTGTACCACCCCACAAAGCTTCTCAAAAGACCAGGCTGTGAGAACCTTTTCCATTAACGGCCTTCTCTGGGTTGCCATCACAAAAGCCTAATTACTGCAAACACACACACTATGCACCCTATTTACTAAGGAAGGATACAGCTTTACCTCTCTTGTGTGGGTCTTTCCCCACTTTCCCCGCTCTCTTCTACGAGCTTAGTCCTGAAAGTGGGAATGTAACAAGAATGCAATATTCTGGAGCACCCATTAATACATTGGTCATAACGGTCTTCTTACAGCAAACCACAGACAAATGGGCACTTTCTTTATTGAAGGAAGAGAGTCTGCCAAAATCTTGCTGGCAAGGAGAAGCTAGGGCTGCAGAGAGCTATCCCATTTGGTGCATAAATACACAGACAACGCTGTTGTCTACCTGCCAACAGGAAATTGGTTTACATGGAACATAAGCAGAGGCACACTCGGGGGTTTTTTTTTTTCCGTGCTGTATAGATTAATTTCTTACTGTTTACACATTAATTCTCTATTCTCGTTTCTCCAGTTTGCATCCACTCCTCCTCCGTTATATTGTATAAGACAGACTTTGTTAACAGCTGGACTCCAAAAAGAATCCAGCATCAGTGTTGAGTAGACCCATTGACAAGTACTGCACCTTGACTTTAACTGAGTAACAGAGTTGGGAGGGGGCTTGGAAGTCTTCTAATCCAACCCCCTGCTCAAACAGGAGACCCTACACCAGACATGTCCAAAGTCCGGCCCGCGGGCCATTTGCGGCCCGCGGCCCGGTTTAATCCGGCCCTCGAGCAGCCCTCCCTGCTCTATATAAATGCGGCCCTCCCACGGCCCTCCGGCAAGTCCCATGAGAGAGAGAGAGAGAGAGAGAGAGAGAGAGAGAGAGAGAGAGAGAGAGAGAGAGGCACTCGCGCTTCTGTCTCTCTCTCTCTCTCT
>NW_015423247.1:0-1353 GCF_001527695.2 Protobothrops mucrosquamatus | reverse complement strand
GGGGGGGGGGGGGGGGGGGGGGGGGGGGTCCTTCTCCTGTTCAAGTCACCATCCTTCCCCTATGTCAGAGGTAGGCAACTTTGGCTCTTTTATGACTCATGGACTTCAACTCCCAGAATTCCTGAGCCAGCCATGCTGAGGGAAAAGGGAGAGGTTTCCAAGCTGAGCCAGGCTGGCTCAGGAATTCTGGGAGTTGAAGTCCACAAGTCATGAAGGGGCCATAGTTCCCCCATGCTGGCTCAGGAATTCTGGGAGTTGAAGTCCACCAGTCATAAAAGAGCCAAGGTTCCCCACCCCTGCTATAGACCAACTCTACATCCAGTGGAACTACTGGTTTGTATCTTTAGAGCAGGGGTCTTCAAATATGGCTCTTTTATGACTGGTGGACTTCAACTCCCAGAATTCCTGAGCCAGCCATGCTGAGGGGAAAGGGAGAGGTTTCCAAGCTGAGCCATGCTGGCTCAGGAATTCTGGGAGTTGAAGCCCACCAGTCATAAAAGAGCCAAGGTTGCCTACCCCTGGCCTAGGAGGCTCACCGCTTAGAACAGGAGGACTTAGGATAGGGGTAGGTAAGCTTGGCTCTTTTATGATTTGTGGACTTCAACTCCCAGAATTCCTGAGCCAGCCATGCTGAGGGGAAAGGGAGAGGTTTCCATGCTGAGCCATGCTGGCTTGGGAATTCTGGGAGTTGAAGTCCACGACTCATAAAAGAGCCAAGGTTGCCTACCCCTGCCCTATGTAAACTGTGTGAGTTTCTTCAGCATCACAGGATGGTTAATTCTGCAGACGAGAGCTGAGGGGGACAGGGTTATACAGTTGGATGTTTGCACTTTATGCATTTATTTCATGCGGCGTAGCAAAATGCAACATGGGGCCATCAAATTCACAGAAGCAACTTATAAAATGTGTTACCAAAATGCAAAACACCAGGGCAGTGAACTGTTTTTAAAAACACACAGAATGAGTGACGAATAAAACTATGAATAAAAGCAAATGATTAGGCATGAGCAGTTACCGGAGTGACTAAACCTATGGCCGGATATCTGGATTGTTACTTTAGCCATTGGACAGCACTGCCCTCAAGATGTTGTATTTCATGCAGGGGTCCAGGGAACCTGCTCAGGGGCCTTTCCATCGCAATATGATATAAAGTGTGTGGGACTTTCCCACAGTCACAGTTAGAATTATCAACCTAATTAAGAGGGGGCTCAATGTAGACTAGCTTCCTTGTGGTGCACCCGGTGCAATGTGATTTTGTCATAGCTAAATACATATTCTATACAAGCAGTTGGCCCTGTGACTGTTGGTGGGAGTGTTGTTTTCTTTCTGCTTATAATGGCAAACCACTACTGT